>NW_004798135.1:161010-199365 GCF_000002075.1 Aplysia californica | reverse complement strand
TCTCTCTCTCTCTCTCTCTCTCTCTCTCTCTCTCTCTCTCTCTCTCTCTCTCTCTCTCTCTCTCTCAACGTACTTGTCCCATTACGCACGTTCAGTTTCCACATTTGAGTTGCCATGACGTCATGTGCGAAGACGGTTTCCACTTATTGAATGCGTCGAAATTCGTGTTTCCGCTTAATCCATGGTTTTTCTCTTTCTTACAAAGCTCCAGTACAATGCGACTACCTTTGCTACGAAAAATTTCTTCGGCCTCTCTCTACCCCCCCCCCCCCTTTTTTTTAATTTTTTAAAAATTTGTTCCTTTAAAATGAAGAGGGGAAAAATCTGCTTTTAATAAACTATTTCTTTCAGACACAAGTGATGAAATCACTTGTAAACACGGGGAGGCGTGATATATATATTATTTATATATATTATGGGCGTACGTGCTGTTTTTGTACTGTCGCCAGGTCTTGGAGTGCACAAGTGCTGGTGCATTGAGTGCCCCCCTCAATCAAAGGTTCTCTAATACATACACGATCTTTGCCTCAATTCTCTTCCGCCAAAGACCAAAGAAGTAACGGGTGCAGTTGGGGCCACTGTAAATGTCAGATCGGGAATTCCCACCATGAAATAATCTGATTTGATACCTCATTCCGATATCGGTTTGAGAAAATATAATACAATTTGGTATTTTTGTCATCTTTGAGTCGTCTACAACTTTTTATAATTTGATCGATAGATCAAGTGCTGTACAGATTCAGTGTTTTTCAAGTGCTGTACAGGTGTCTGTGTTTTTGACTGGGAATTTCTTCAGACGAATTTTGTTTGCCATAGCATAGCATGCCATAGTGCAAGCCTATTAACATTTGTTGTTGTTTTATGCTGTATTGTTTCATTTATTGTTGTTTTATGCTGTACTGTTTCATTTACTGTTGTTTTATGCTGTACTGTTTATGGTGACAATAATATTGTGGTAGTGGATATGCTGACTTGAGAATTTTTTACACTTGAGTCATAGTTTCATTTTCATGAAATAGGTTGTACCAGCAACAAACTGTACTTAGAACTTTAATGAGCACACCTGTGTCCGTCAAAAATCGATGTTGCCATCTGCTGTGACTGGTTCAATCAGAAAGGTTTTTTTTTTAGAAATAGTATACTTTTTCAACTCTCTGAAATGTTTTTTTTTTATAATGGCTTATTTGTAGGGAATCTTGGAATATTTTCCCACCTATAAAAAAGAGAAAGTGTGTCTTCCATCAGAGGTAAATGTAATCGTCCTCAAAAATCACTTGAGACTTTAAACATTTGAGAACATAGGCCTATCTTCTGTTTTTATACATGCAGTCACATCTACACAGCATCAAAGGAACTTGTTTACCACCAATCACTCTATGAAGTAATGCGTTATCTCCTTTCGATCTGTCACTTAGATTTGAATGAGAGTCATTGCAAAATAAAAGCCCAACGGGTATTCGCCTCTGATATCCGGCGATTTGAAATTTTATTCCAATTTTTTAAAAAATAGATATTGACCAAGGCCTAGATCTAAAAATATTGGCATTTTCATAATCACCGCATCATGCGCGGAGCGAAGTTTGATGCTGAATTACAAAGTTATCGTCATCTTCATCCGGTGCCTTGCCGACTGGCGTGGGGGATCATGGACCTCCACTTCACTCTGCCCAGTGTTGCAGCAATGGTGTCTGTTGTTCTTGCTGCTCCTAGCCATGTTGTTACCTTGTCCAGTATCTTTTCCCTCTGTCTGCGTCTGCCTCTCTTTCCATCAAACTTGCCTGTTGTTACAATTTTGTCCAATGCTTCTTTCTGCATTGTGTGTCCGAAGAAATTTGCCTGTCGCTACAAAGTTATGCTTATTTTTAATTTTAATTGTTCACTTCTACATTACACATTGTATCCTATGGACTTAAGTGTGAATATTGTTAAGCAACCAGTGAGTGGATGTGCCGTTGGCCGTATGTAGCCTTGTGTGTACTGTGTGTGCAGTTCTAGCGGCCAGTTCGCTGGCGGTACAACGGTGGTAAATTTACAGTAGTTTAATAAGGACCATACAACTGAGACAGTTGGCGGATGACGGTGTAAAAGGCGTAAATACTATGTTTATATTTAGGGGATTCTTTTCGTACATTAACAAAACCTGGCATGTTAGGCTGGTGGTACAAGGGGAGGTTTGACTGTACATGAAAAAATGGATTATGCTATGCGCAAGAAAATATGACTTTTTGTGCCAGTTTGAAGGTTCTTTATCGCCCTAACTTCACCACCAAGGAAAAAAAAAGAGTAAATTGCCTCTCCTCGAAAATGATGTACACTTTTGTAGGCTGATATCTAATATGCTTGTATTACTTCTTAAATCTTTTTTATTTAATCTTTTTCTATACTACAGATGGCTAGAGGGCCCCTCCTGTAGGTCCAACCTCTTTTCTAAGTCTCATTTTGTGTCTGTCTGCCCATTAAGGAATCATTATCATGTTAAAACTCTTCAAACATTTCTTTGTTCATCATCAGGTCATAAAGTCCAGGAGTGACTTTCCACCCTAGTGGAATTGAGCGTCAATGTTCAAAGGTGGAGCTTTAGAAGCATTATGAAGAATAAAGAGAAAGACAAGAGTCAGTTGCTGAGCAACCAGCTTGATGCTCTGGAAAAGCATCTGAAAGACAAAAGGAATGGAGACATCTGGTATGTTGTGATAGTTATTCCTTTAGTTTTCTATTGCCACGGAAGTGGACAAATTTGGTCTTTATCATATAAGACAGTGATGAGTGTTTTTTTATCCACTTGTTCCTTACTGGCTTTTTCATAGTTAGACTTGATAGCCTGTTTGTCTATTTTAACACTTTACAATTTTTGTTATTTAACCTAACTGTACCCTGAGTGCCATGCTCCTCATGAATGACTATTAGTGAAAACACAGGATTAGGGTGGGGAGGGCCTGCCCGGCAGTTGAGTTAAAATCATTTGGTTAAAGACACTGATACCACAAAAAGATTCCAGATATGTTTTTTCCCTCTATTTTCTATGCATTGCAACTGACCTTGACATAGTAAAAATATTCCTTCAGTTCTAGTTAACATGAAGGAATTTTGGGCCGTTTCATCTACCCTCCAGCTGACTCTTCCCCCGTTTTCTTTTTTTTTTTTTCCCTTCACAGTAGACTACCATTGTTAATACAAATTACAGAATGCATGATCAATAAGCTAAGATACCTTTATCTGTTGTTGTTTTTCCTTTAACTTTAAATTTAACTTTAAATTGTACAGCTATGCTTTATCAGTTCCGCGTTTTGTTATTTGCTTTTGCTCTGAAACTGAGTAGTAACATGGAAAAAACAAGAACCGAACAGCTTTATCCTCCCTTGTACCTCAATCTGTGCTGTCAAAGGTCCATATCAGGTTGGAAATAAGGTTTCCCCTTTTTTCAGTTTACACAGATCGGCATCGCTGTGCATGTAATGACTAAGAAATTGGTACAAGGCCAAGCATGTGATCTGATCAGTAAAAATGGTGTTGCCGCCCCCCCTTTTTTTTTTTTTTGCTCTTTTCATTAGCACTCTACTTTACACAAAATTTGCTTAAGCACAAAGTAATTCTCTGGTCCCACTAAGTTCTTGCAGTCAAAATTGTCCATATAGCCACCGATTGTCGAGGAAGTAAGTGATTGTCATAGACAGGTGGACATTTTCGACAGTGTTATCATAATGTAGAAAAAACTCAAGGGGGATGTAGCAAATAATGGTTTGTACAGATCTTGAATCAGTGGCTGTTAAAGCAGATTCAAATGTACTTTGAAACAACATACGGTTTTCATTCTTTTGGTTAATGTATGTAAACATGTTGCTGGTTTGTTTTTTTGTTTTTCAGGGAAACCTCTGTGAGTCGCAAGGATATTTCAGAAAGAAATAAGTTGTTCCTGAATGGGTCTAGTGTGGATGAGGATTCAACATGCCTGTCTATGCCTGACATTGTAGATGGCATTTACCCTTCAAACCGCAGGGATAGCTGTACACTTTCTGAGCCTCTGAGCTGGGACAAACACAAAGTTTCTGATTCCCTGAACATAAATAAGAATGAGAGTGGACCTCCTGAAAGCTATATGAGTAGCTATAGAGTTTTGAAACATCTAACTTCGAGCTGCAGCTCAGATCTGGAACCTCTAAGCATAGAAAACTTGAAGGGTTCTGACTCTTCAACATCTTTGAAAGAGAATGGGATTCTTATATACCCATCTGCCGTGAGGAGTAAAGAAGATTTGCAACTTACAAACATTTTGGACAGAAATGGGATATTTGCTCCCCCAGCCATAGTGGACAGCAATAAAGTTTTGGGGTTAATAAAGTCATGTGATGGGGATGCAGATGAGACAACACATGTCAAGCAGGTCGTCTGCAGTTTGGATGAGGAGAGGCAGTTGCAGGAGCAAAAGGAGCACAGCGGTGACTACATTACTGATAAATATACCAAAGACACACTGGAGACGGAAGATCCAGGAAAAAGATTTATGAAGGTTGCAAGTTGGGATGAGATTGAAGAAAAATGCTGTTGGAATGACAAGGAAAAAGTTGTCCTGGCAAGCGAGAGAGATACAGAGTATGTAGTAGAAATGGATGAATTTGACAAAGAAGAAAAGCTATACAGAGATAGCTTGGAGACTGAGAAAGGTGAGAAGAGTCAAGTCATTTCCATTAGTTTATCTGCCAACATTGTTGAAGATATGGCAAAATCGAAAAGTTCTATCAGTGAGAGCAACTCAGATGATACTGCCCATGAGTTTGAGGCTTTCACTGACAGACAGATGCCATCTGCTGAAACTATCCAACCCCAGGAAGACAGATTTTTCATTTCTGATGGCTTTCTAAGTTTTGAGGACTTCTCTTCGATGGAGTCTGTAATTAGTGAAGCAAACTGGTCTTTGTTAAGGAATGGTCTCTCCCTCAGTTTGGAACATTGCACAACATTTCAGGTAAACATCCAGTTCTCTGCTACTGGTGAATCTTTTATCTCAAATAATCATGTGCAGTTTTTAACCAGTCTCTCAAGTAAGAGTAGTCAAGTCCATCCTTGCTTCAAGAAAATAAACATAAGTAAAGGGCCTGAGGATACCCTTCTTGATTGCCCAGATGTTTGCTTGTCGTCCCTCAACTATGTCGACAGAGCTAAAATTTCTAAGTTTATCAACAAGACTTTCTCACTTCTGCAGAGTGAGCAGGATGAGAGAGAATTTGATGATTGCTCTATCATTAGAAAAGTGAAATACACTGGAGATTTGAAGGACAGTTTGAGTTCTGATCCCCATGATTCAGCTGTCTCTCCAGGGTATGAAGAGCATAGATACGCTGGACATAGAAACGGACAGGATGAAAAGAAAGATAAAACCCCAAGTGAAAGAACTAGGAAATCAAGAAACATAAAGCAAAATTTGCACCATGTTACAAGTAGGCATTTGAATCGACAAAGAAAACAGAAGGTCAAAAGTCGCAGGAGGCATTTTAAAGACAAGGGACGAAAACGCCAGTCAGATGCCAACCAGCTGGCATTCGGCAAACGGAAAAGAAGGAACCGAAAGGGTGGATTGATGGACAGAAATTTAAAGTGGCTGGATTGTTCTCACGGTAAGAGTGTTTTTGTTTGTGTGTGTAAGATGTAAACAACCATTTATAAACAAGTTCATGTGCCCATGTGTTGGGATGGAAACAGATCTTTCATCAGATTTCCCCATTCTTAGTCGTTTGAATAGAGGCTCATGGATTTTGGGAAGAGAGGGAATAATACATATTCACACTGAAGTGGTGAAAGGGCAAGGAGTAAAACAATGGGGTTGTAGTAAATATGTCCTTGTGATGACTAGCTGTTTGTGATATTAAGCTTACAGTAAGGGTTAGGTCTAATTCTTTTTTCTCCTTCCCATTTGTGCTATTAGCATGTTATTTAACTTAAACTAGTATTTAAATGTGGCTGTATCGTTGGACATGCACATTATAATATAGTGTCTGTCTTGCAACAAAAGCGTTTGTTGAACTGAACTGGCTGTTATTGTTAACACATTGTGCCCTTAGGCTAGGCTGAGTGCTATGCTATTTGTTTCATGTTTTTACAGGTTTTCCTGTGCCTTTTTCTGTACAGATATTAGTTCAGAGTGCCTGCCACATACTTTGTATTATAAGCCTCTCAGGCACTTGAGATTTGGAGTAGGTACTATATAAATATAATGTCTTTTTAATATCTTTGTTATTATCATTTTGAAAAGCGAACAAGAGCAGATGATGTTAATACTCATGAATTTTTTTCAGGTGACTGCCCAAAAGAACTGAAGGAACCTGTAATATTTTTACGGCTTGTAAGAGTGAGAGGCGGTGCAAATGACCATCACGAGGGATGTATGGATGGTGGGACATCCGGACATGGATCAGGTTCTCGGGTAAAATGTCTAATTCTCATTGTATTGTAGTTTCTTGGATGAAATATCTTCATTTCTCATTGTATTCTGAGCGTTTGGGCTCATAAGTATAATTTCTTTTAATTCTGGATATCTTGTTCCCTAGTTAGTTTGGTTCTTATTCCATATGACTAATGTCATTTCTTTTAGTGGTTTGAAAAAGAGATGGTATCTTTTAGGGAGGAAGTGAGGGAAATGCCACACCCAAAATTGTGGGAGCAGAAAAAGATGACGTTAATTGGAGAACAAACACATATCACTTTCAGACAATAAAACTGCATTGCTGGTAAATAACAAGTTTATGTAATGAAAATTAAAGTAATTTAAAACTCTAAAATGAAAGTGCTTGAAAAGATCTTTTCATTTGATGCTACACAACTCATAGATCACAAGCTAAACTGTGTCAAAAGAATAGGAAAAAATCATCAGAAAAAACAATCTGAAAATCAATGCCATGAATGAGCATTTGCGTTTTTTCATTCTTGACTTTTGTATTTTCTGCCATTAGTTGATGGGCCTTCTAGTGCTATCTGCTTCTTTTTCTTCCTTCTGTATTTACAGAAGAAAGGGTTTCTGTTATTGTTTTAAGTAGGTGTAAACAACGCACTATTCATCTTTTAATCAAATGAAGTCTTAAGAGTTTTTTATTCTAGCCATTCAAATTTTGTGACTTTAAAAAAATGTATTTTATGTAAGCCCTCTTCCATTCCTCCTTTCAAGTGTATAACATGCTAATCTTGACATAGAACTTTGGAAGTTGCCATTGGTGGTTGTTTTCAGGACATATTTTTCGGCAACTTGAACTTTCTTTCAGTTAATAGCAAGATTATATTTTTAACTCTGCTGATTCAATGCATTCAAAATGTGCAGTGCTTTCACCACAGTCGTGCGCTATTTTACTGTCTAGTATCTGCTAGGAAATACTCTCTTTTGACTTTAGAGGAACTCTCCTGATTTGAGAGACAGGAGGAATTGATGTTCCAGATTATGATTTAGATTCAGTTAGAGCTTTTGTAATGTCCTGCTCATTTTGTAAGCTTTACAATAATTAGTGTTGTATTTTAATGAGTTCCTTGCATCACAGCAATTGTTTCACTTCTATTTGATCAGGAGGAGAAGGACATTTCTGGTGGCCAAAACGGACGAGGGCATGGCAATGGAAATAAGGATTGGGGAGGAGACAGTAACAGCAGAGACAGTGGTGGTCACAATACTAATGGGAGAGATGGAGATGGACCCAATAAAGATGGTGGCAGTGGAAATGGCGAAAGGGATCAGGGCAACCCAGATGATGGAGACGATGATGATAATGGTGGAGATGATGAGGAAGATGATAAGAGCAAGGGCAAAAAGGATCCAGAGGGGAGAAATGTTCCCAGACTGGATAATGTTCCAGACCCTGCGTTGAGGGGCCAGCCTTCTGGTGGTGATGAGAGGTCAAGAGCTGCCCATGAGATTAGGGAAGCCATGGCTCAAAGCCCGTCCCCTGGTGAGCAGGAAGCAGCAGATAGGCCACCAGGTCTTTTAACTGAAGAGGGTGAGGAAGAGCATTCAGTGGAGCACACTGCGATGTCCATTGACCATATCTGTGATGTCATTGGAATGGCGGTACGTTTCCTTATGTTGTCATTTGACATTTTCATCCTTGCTAAAAGCTTCTAATTAAAGGTGAAACTAATCTTGCAGGTGCAGTAATGAAACTAATTTAGATTTTAATGTGTAATTCTCAGTGTAGGATCAGTTCTTACAACTAGACATAACCTTTGAAAGGAGATATGGCACCTTTTAAAAATATTGTAAAATTTGAACTGAGAACAGTTTGTAATGGAGAAATATGGTTGACACTGACTGCAGATTCTACTGAAAATGCCATATGTAGTTCTAATTATAAGCAGTGCTTCCAATCTTCTGTATTTTTACGGAAATCAATACTTTCTGACAGTTTTGTACTTGCTCCCCAATCATTATCACCCGTAAAAAAGTGCAATAGCACAGGGCTACGGAAATTCCGTGGCAGAGGATCCATACTTGCCCTCGTTTTGTCTTCTATAGGCCTATGTCTTGGTTGCGGATATACACAGTAATTCTCTCGGCAATAAGTTATTGTGGGAACTTGCCAGATTTCACATTTCATGCAATCACCCATTATCCTGCTTTGCATTTATTGCAGGTTGGTCGGCAATACATTTTTAGCCGCAAATTGATCAACATCTGGCTAGCCATTCTAACAAACTTTGTGTGCCAATTTCCTCCTTTCTTTCTTTCACTCGTTTTTTCTGTCTATCTTCGGATTGTTGCCGCAGCTGGAAAATCTGCGCGTTGATCAAGTAAACTGACTTGTGATTTTAGACAGAAAATCACTGTCAGAAAGCAACTTTTTTGGCGAATTTGTCTAGATCTAGAGAAATTGTCAGTGCGATGATTTTACCGGAGCATGGGAAGGGCCATGATGAAAGAAATTTATGCTAAAACTACTCATATCAAGAATGATTCGAAGTGGTGTTCGTGGGTTGTGATTCAAACGTGAAAATGGAAAATTACAGTATACACTGGGTAACTCTTTACTCCATCGTCAAGGTACATATCTATTCATTATTCCCAGATTTGCCTTCTGGCAATGGTGGGATGACAAATTAATTAAGTTATGACTTATAGTGACTTCGCAATGGCAAGGGGAACCTGCTTTTATACATTGCCAGCAATGGAAAGATTTGTAGTTGTAGAAATCAAACAAGACAAATTTTTGGTGATAAAGTAGGTGATGAGTTGTTGGCAATCTCTTCAAACAGGCTCCAAAATGCCAATTTCAACCCTCTCACAGCGGTTATAGAGCGCCCATTTAGTTTTGGCTGGCGCGAGGCAAGCAAGCCCGCGCTTCCCCAGGTCACGGGGTCATTTACCTGCGCCGCCGGGGATTTCCCTAATCAGCCGAACACCGGCAGCGCTCTTGTATTTTTTGCAAAGTTTACCAGCACAGTGAGCCAAAGCTAATGTAAGATGAATATTTTAATAAAGACCACGTAAATATTCAACATATTAAGGAAGAAAATGAAGAAATCGGAAGAACATGGTACATTACACTTAAAAGCTGTGAAGTTCTCAAAAAGGGGACTTAATTTGATAAATGTGTCATGGGTAATCAATTATAAACATCGATTTAAATATGATTGCCCCCAACGAATTCAATCAAATTTGCACACAGGACTGAGAACATAATGAAATTTGTACTGACAAAGGGGCATATGCACGAAGTTTCTGGATCCGTAATTATTCAGGTTTGAAGTTGATTTTTGCAATACTCTTGCTTTGCGACCTTGTTTTTTCATAGCGATATCCACGATACATGTAACTACAGAACAGATCTTTTCTTGCCGATACACTTATGAAAACACAACCTAAACACAAAATACAAAAAGAACACAATATTGCTGGACTGGAGGAATTATCTAATTTTTCCGCTGTAAGCTTTCGTCTTTTGATGGGTGGTGCACACGACAGAGTAGCTCAGGGTGGGTTGGACGTGTTGTGACTGCATGATTGTTTTGACATGTTTTTCTTTGTCTGTTAGGCCACGGTTGCATGAATGAGATCACCCCCTTGCTCACAATGGAAGGCCATTCCAAACCCACATTTTTGTATCCAAGGAACGCAGTGTTTCTCAAGGATGTGTTGTTTGGGGATGACCTTTTCTTTTGATCGATTTTGATTGAGTAGCACGTGTTTTACGGCACTATCGACTCAAGACCTTTTATTTGCCAAATATGTTTCTGTATAAAGACATATATCGTGTGATGCATGACTGAATATGTGGTATTCTCTCTAAAGTGATTGGCTTTCCATGTGCAATTACTGTGTGGATATCTTTGAAGGTGTCTTTTACGTGAACAAATTTCTCTCTCAGAACAATTAATGCGGTGTCTATTATGCTTTGATTTCGTGTACATGCAACTGTTCCTTTTGCTAAAAATGATGCTAGCTGTCTGTACACATGGGCTGTGATGTATTTTTGGCAGTGGCTTCCTATAAATGAACGGCTGTGGTAGGCCTGTGGTGTGAGGTTGTGTTGTTTGAGGATGTTATCAAATTCAGAGCAGGCAGGACTTGACCTTGGAATAAGCTCCCCAAACTCTAACTCTGACAGCTGATCATGTACACTAGAACCCTTCCTCTCAAATCTCTCTGCTTCTCGTGGATTATCCGACAAAATCTGACAGCCCTGTAACAATTGAATGTCCTCGTTTTTTTCCAGCCCTCTTTCATTTTTGGGTGACCTTATTTAGGCCACATATGGCCTAAATAAGCTAAACCCCCCTCCCTTACCTTATTTGGGCCACAGGTGGCCTAAATAAGCTAAACCCCCCTCCCTTACCTTATTTAGGCCACACATGTGGCCTGAATAAGCTAAACCCCCCTCCCTTACCTTATTTAGGCCACATATGTAGTCAAAATAACCAAACCAATGTAAAGCATTGTTTTCTTTAGAAGTTACATTATTATTTCTTTAAAACTTTTCACATCCATTTTCCTTCACAGCCGTATCGTACATGACATGTGATGTAGAATCAATTTAAGGTCCTTGGAAAGGTGACCAGAAAATAACAAAATTATTTTGCACTTGCAATTTTTTGGACAAATTAAAGTCTACCTAATTATATTTTTTTCCCCTCATTTTTCTTCACTATAAATGACAACTGGCATGTATTGTTTACAGTTATTATCAAGAAAGTGGATAGGCGGACTACGGGGTCTATCTAGCCAAAAGGATAGGTGGACCCCAGGGTCTACCTAACAAAATGTTAGGTTTTAGGATGTGAACCCCGGAGTCAGCGTAGTGAAATAAGTAGATCTAGGTTTAACTAAGGATCGGTGGACCCCGGGGTCAACATAATGAAATAAGTAGATCTAAGTTTATTTTATAATAGGACTGGCGGAGCCCGTGGTCAAAGTAGTGAAATTATAAGTAGATATATAGGTTTAATTAAGGATTGGAGGAACACAGGGTCAATGTAGTGAAATCAGTAGATCTAGGTTTAATTAAGGATTGGTGGACCCTGGGGTCAATGTAGTGAAATAAGTACATGTAGATAGATCTAGGTTTAATTTTAAGGATTGGTGGACCCTGGAGTCAACGTAGTGAAATAGGTAGGTTTAAGGTGGACCCCAGGGTCTACCTAACGAAACACTAGTTAGGTTATAGAATAGGTGGATCCTGCGGTCACCGTAGTAAAATAAGTAGGTTTAATCAAGGTGTCCCGGGGGTCCACCAATCCTTAATTAAACCTTCTTAATCCTCTATGGCTATGGTGACTCCGGGTTCCACCAATCTTTAAAGAAACCTACTTATTTCACTGCGGTGACCCCAGGGTCCACCTGTCCTAAAACCTAGTACCAATCCTTACTTAAACCAAACCTTATTTCACTACGGTGACTCCGGGGTCCACATCCTAAAACCTAGTATTTCGCTATGCAGACCCCGGAGTCCACCTATCCTCTACAGGACTATACTATTATTATCAATTTGCAATTTTCATTGATTAGCATTTTTTTTTAAATATTGAATCAGAGTGCAGGGGAGACCGAGGCACCCGGTCGATTCGGTGGTCGGCTTTTGTAGATCTATGCATTTTTTACGGAAAGCCGTATTACCTAACCCTATTACTAGATCTATTAGTGTTGTGAAAACTTCAACCTCTACAGCTCAGGCGTCAAAAGATGCTGGTAAATAATAATAGATCTACGTCCTGAAGTTTCATAATTTATTTTTATACAGAATAACACAGTACACAGTCAGTAGTTTTTATTTCATCGAGTTATAAAAATGGCCTTCGTATAAAAATTGCCTTGTTTTCAGAAGCAAGTTTTAATAGTTCTAGTTCTACCTAATCGATTTTCACGCGAATTCAACCATTTTGATGATCTTTCTTTTCCTTTTAAAAAGATGTAGATCTAGGCCTGTCGGATGTGGCAGTGCGAATAGCACTGAGTTGTTTAGATCTAGATCTAGATCTAGACCCATCAAAACACAAGGCTTCGTGGCCGATCACAAAAGTCTACGGGGCTTATCGAGGCCGATTCGCCCTGCCGCGAGCACGTTCACTAAACTGCCTACTAGATAGAATCTACTACCAAACATTCTCTACACGATCTTTGCTACTACTACTACTAGGCCTACTAGCCTACATGTACTACTACGAGACAGTACGAGAGAGTGTCACTCAGGCAAAGATAGTGTAACTTTGACTCAGCCACGTAGTATACACACTTTTTAAACCCCAAATTTAACCCGGAAGTCCATTCGGAGGATTTGACCTTTTCACTTGACCAAAATGTGCCAAAATGGTAGCCTAGCTTTTGCCCCTCCATGAAGGAAAAATCCGGCCCTCATTCAAACCATTGGAATTGAGCAAAATTTTGCGTATTGTGCTTTGTTCTTTACAATATTCATTATGGTTATGATTTATAAGTTGTACACTGAGGCAAAACCATACTAAATGAGAAAGGTGCACCATTATGAAAGTGGAATGAACTCAGTTGCCTGAAAAGGGTAGTTTGAGCATGTGTGGCCTAAATAAGCTAAACCCCCCTCCCTTACCTTATTTAGGCCATATGTGGCCTAAATAAGCACTCCCTTCATTTTTTGCCGTAGATATGCACATTTTGTCCTATTCCAGGCGTGCAATTCTCCATAGATTGATGGGCCAGCTATACATCTATATCATGTGCAGCCTCCTCAAGAAGGCGATGATGTTTGAGCACAATGCCCACCATATGATCATGTTGAGTGTGGCTCTCCATGACAAAAATATTGTTAAAATTGACAACGAAATTCAGATGTAGTAGAGGCAAGAAAACTAAAAACAGCAAGGATGAATGTTCAGAGTGGTGGGTTGGTATTTTTAAAAAATCACAGAAAATCATAGAATAACTTCGTGCATTTGAAACTTGCACATGTAAATGAAAATTGTCCCCACAGTTGATACATGAATTTCTGTTTAAATCGTTGGGGGCCGGATTGATATATCTAAATCCAAACTGAAAAAGTTCTAAACATTGAAGATGCCAGTTTGAAAATCACAGACTTACTTAAATCCCTTGTAAAACTGATATAATCGGACTTACAAGAAAACAAGTTATACCGGCCTACAGGTCAAACATAGCATGTTACAATGAAATCTCAATCGGCCTTGTAGCATTTATAGTTTCAGAGTTAGGAGACTTTCAATTCGCACTAAAACGCCATATTTACTACTGCCCCGGCACAGGAGGAGTGACGCTGCGGTCACCCCAATTAACCCCTCTGACAAGTGATTTATGACTACGCGCTGGGCTGTCGGGCGGGGCGGGCAGGGTGGTGAGGATGGTCGGGGAGGAACTGGGGAAGGAAAACTAAGTGAGCGGTCTGGACGGTATTTTATCCGCTGTGCTCTAAAAGCACTAAATTTCAATTTCTTCGGGGGTTTCACCCCCAGAGCCCCCGTAGAATTTTCCTTACTTTTCAGCTTCAGCTGTTGGAAGCAGTATTTAAGAGCTGGCAAATTCTGAATCAGTTTAATGAACACTGCTGTGAGACTGTACTGGTAAAGGTCTCTGGTGCTGTAAGATACATTCAAGAGAACATAATATTATTATTGCCAATGTTGTTGTTTTTCATAGTTTATAAAAATTCTTTCTAGGAAGTTGTTGTGTGCACCATCTTAGTCAGACATACACCTTTTTTAGTCATTGTTGTGTATTGTCTAATTTTTCCTTCCTTCCTTCTTCCCTCTTCTTTGTTCTCTCAAATAGGCAAATAACTACTTCTTCAAAATATCTTATGTTTATTTAGAAGAGCATTGCTGTCTTACATACAAAAAGTCAGACATTTTATAACCATAATTGTATTGATGATCGTCTTTTTGTCTCAAACAAACAAAACATATTTCTCCTTCAGACTTCAGGCCCACCGGTGAATGTAGCGCCAGAGGTTGGTGATCAATTTAACGTCTGTCTGAGTGAGAACCTCCACCAGCTGTCAAACCTGTCTCCCAGAGAGTTGGATGCAGGCTCAGGGGGCATGGGCTGCTGTCTTTGCATCGTCCTGTCTGGTCTGCTCACGCACATGGCAGATACAGAATGCTCGTGTCGCGCTGGGCAGTGCAACCAGTGTTCCCAAGCTTTTCACCTCATCATGTGGCATGCTCAACTCTGCATCCAGGCCAACAGGAAGAAGTCACGCATATCCAGTTCTGATCTCTGCTACAAGATCTGCAAGAGTTCAGACTGGAAGTGGGAGAAGTTACACAGCAATGCAGATCGACTCAGAGTCAAGGTATAGTAGTGTCAAACTAGCATGCTGTGACAACTCATTCGTATAAAGAGCATAATATATTTTTTATAAATGTTCTTTTCACTTTCAAATACTTAAGTCAAAAGTTGAAAGGATCTGTAGGTGTGTAAGAAAGGTTGAGGATCTTTCCCTTCCACAAAATGTTGAGATGTACAGGGTTTATGAAGAGTGCACTGTTTTTACTCCACAATTTGCATTTTTTACTATTTAAAGTTTAAAAAATTTTCCTTTCACTATTCTTTTTTTGCACAATTGTCTATTTTAGCATCTTGACTTTCTTGTCCATTACAGGTGAAAAAGTATTGTGCCAAAGTTCTGGGTAGTTCACCGGCTGAGCCAGCAGTGGGCGCCACAGGGATGAGTGAGCTGGATCACCGGGAAGATGGGTCCAGCACAGGTCCTCCAACCTCCAGCAACACCTCACTGTCCCTGGGTGGAAACCTTGTCACTTCTCCCGCTGAGGAACCTGGCGAACTGGAACATCTACCTAGCTATAGCTTCACCTCAGCAGGTACGGTTTGTTGATGATGACTCAACACTTATTGTATGCACAGGATTCAGAATGTATCTCTTGTCGTTAAAATTCTTTCACAGTTTGAAAATGAAGTGTGGACCTGGAGAAAAGTATGAGGAAAAAAAGGTGTTGTTGATAGCTACTCACAAGTAATATAATTTATGTAAAATACATGTATGTAACCTTTATTTTTATGTTACTCTTAACTTCTTACTATTCATTCGGTGAATGGGATGTAACTAATATCATATAATTTAATGTTATTTTTCAGTGTAGCTAGCAACAGGCATTGGACGAAAATAAAATTTTTTAAATCTGGCCCATATAAGTGTAAACAATTTTGTTAGCTTCAGTGACCCTTCTAACAATTTTGTTTCGGTTGTCCTCTCCAGCACTCCACTCAGCACTTGTGATCAGTGGCTCTCAGAGAGACTTTCACCCATCAGGGGCATCATCATTAAGTCAGACACCAGATCACATGGGCGCCATGGCGGTGATGCCTGCTAGCCCTGTGGTACCTGCTACTGGTCCGCTGAGTCGAGCTGTAGGGTCTGCCTTAAGTTCTGGGCCGGAACAGAAAGAGCCAGAGGTGCACAAAACACCGCTGTCACGGAAGTCGAGTCAGCGTAGAGCGGCCGTCATCCCTCAGCCCATCCCAGAAGAAACAGGCGAGGCATCAGGTATTTGTAGGTCATAGACAAAAAATCATAAACTTTTGGTGCTATAGTACACTCGAAACAAAACATTTAAAGAATAAAGCGATTAGAATTTTCACTGTTCAATTTTTGAGGTATTTGTATATTGTCGACCATTGTGTTCAGACTGTTTTCGGTTGATACCAGTTCCGAAATGAATTAGCATTTTACTTTCTCCCCGGACATCACTCGTTTGCCTTTCTGGGTTATATCATATATGATTTTCATTGTTAACTTAGTACTGGTTGTTGCTCAAAGGCTCGAAGCTCAGGATAAGCAATTTCCACTATCTGTTCTTTTGTATTTTTAATATTATCCATGGGACTCCCAACAGACTTCAGTAATCTCTTTTCCCAGAAAGAAGAATTGGGTACGCAATAAGGACCTTCTGTTTCTGTTATTTGATATTATTTGCGCTATAGTATTGATAATGATAAAAGATAAGATGAAAGTTGGATATAATAAGTGGAACCTAACCATATCTTTTATATTGCGTTACTGACAGAAGTATTTTTTGCTCGTTTCTTTTCATATGCATGTTTATTGGTTGGTTAGATTTTTTTAATAACCTTTTCAATTATGTAGACCTTTCTAGATTGGCAAGTGCACACTCTACTGGAGATTAATTTAGCTTGTCTGTTTCAGAATTTATCAATGAAATAGCCCTGTGAAAACTTACAAAGTTTTCATTGATTTTTTAGTCAATCAATTTATAGTATGAAAGTAGCTTTAATGTACAAAAATGTCCAGTTTATTTCTTTCTATTTGAAAATAACTCGGGTTTAAAGAAACAAAGGATTTTAAGTCAGGCTTTTAGCAATTTTCATTTCTCAGTCTCAACCATTGGTCTTTTGTGCAGAACAGGTTGCCAAACTTTTGCTAAAATTGAACAAATTTTTTTTTCATTGTAGAGCCCAAAGATGATATTGCTCAACTTATATACAGCCGCTTTGCAAAGGTAATTATTTTTGTTGTTTTGTTGCCTTTCCTGTGAAAAGTGTTGGGTATTTTTTCCTCAGTAGTAGGCCTACTTAATGTTAAGATAATGAATGCAAATATTTAATTTTGAAAAGATACAGCTTATATTTTCAGTTTAACTAGTGCAGTAGTCTCCGCCTAAGATCCCACCGCTTACGATCCCGGTTCGCTTAAGATCTCGCTGTTTTAAGAAAACAGAATTTTTAGTATACAAAAGTCACCCCTAAGATCCCGCTCTGATTCACTCTGAAGGTCTACATTCGGCTAAGATCCCGCATTTCAGATCATAATTTGCAGAACAAAAACGCGGGCGGGACGGCCGATCAACCAAGACTGAAAAGTTGAGATCAATAAACTGTCCGTCATGTCAAAGATCAGCCGCTATACTGAATGTGATCACATACATGTTGGAAAAACTCAATGAAGCGATACAATGTTTGCCACAGACGGGATCACACCGGGGTGTGAACTGACCGACACGTTTGTTTTCCCTGAACATCGCACTCACACCTGAGCTCTCCCCCTAAACTTACATTTCTCGCAGGGTGGGTAGGGCCTACACGTTTGCTCCAGGTGGGATCACATTGAACTGTGAACTCTTCCCTGACCATTGCAGAAGTTGTCTCTACTCCCGAATTTGCGAGACAGACTGGGGGGGGGGGGGAGGGGGGGCCTCAGTCAGAGATGGAAAGCTATAAATTTTCGACAGGTAAGGGGGAGGGGCAACTGGATAAGCGTAAAATTTGAGACTCATGATAGGATAATAAGTGAAAATGGCATGTCTCATCCCACTATACACTGTGATAGGTTATCAAGGTTAACCACTCTTTGCTCGCCATACGTCATAAACCCACCTAGCGGTCACGTCAGTTCATTTTAGAGTGAAGGGAGACCATTTTATCGATTGTGAGCTTTAGCATGGGTCACCATAGATTCTTCCCTGGGTTCGCCGGTTAAGATCCCGGTTCGCCTAAGATCCCACATTTCCTTGCTCCTGAGCACCGGGATCTTAGGCGGAGACTACTGTATGTAGACTATTCTTTCCAGCAATACTATTTGTTTTATCTGCAGTGAAAAGCAAAATATCTGTTCATGAAAATCAATCGTACTGACTTTGAAATGTACAAAAGTCAGCTTCATGAAGATGATTATTATCCTATTTGATGAATCTGATAGTTCAGAGGACTTACTGAATGACTTAACTTTCACCACAAAGATTAAATTATCAGGGAAAATGTATGAGAAATAACTTACGTTTATCAAAAGTGGCCTTCAGAGCATTAACCATCTCTAATTATTCAACTTTTGCCATACTTTCTAAAACTGACAATATGTGCATGGAAAAACATCAGAGAGAATAATGCTAGGTGATACTTATTGTATGTAATAGGAGCGTGCATATATTCTTAGAGTGCATTTGTATGAAGGACTATATGTATGAAAAAGGATGTTCTGAAGCCTGTTTAAAGGACCCACAAGATGGGCAGTTGGAACTGTATAGATGTCTTCTTTACTGAATGAAGATTTTAAAGCAACCTCTTGCAAACTTATTTTGGTATACAACTCCTCCTTTGTAACTTTCAGTCATTTAACCTCACAGTTCCACTGCATTATAGGAGATAGGGTTTTGGTAGTTGCAAGAGTTGTGATGTATTAATAAAAGTGTGAGTAGCAGTAGTCGTAGTAGTAACACTGAAAAGAGAACAGTAGTATATATGTTTCTCCCATGTAATTATTGTGTTTAATAGGGAGATGACCCTTATGAGACTCAGCCGACATATGGTGTTACAAACCGCATAGAGAGCATGCCTATTGGTCGCGTGCATGATGAGGAGCAGTTCATGTCCTTGTGGAATCGGCGTAAAGGAGTCCCAGGGGTTGGAGAGGTTGTCTTTGGTCATCTATCACAACTCCGTATTGTCGCTGCGTAAGTATATCATTACGTCTTACAAATAAGCTGTTTCAGTTCATTACTTTTACCAAGTGCTGGTAAAATTGTTTTGATTATGTTGTTGATGCTGTTCTTGAATCTTTGCAGTGCTTCATTCTCTGGATTGTGCAGTAATTGTTTTTGTATTTGCATGATCTTTTGGATATTCATAGTATGAGTAAGGCACTACAATGTGATTTTAAGAAAAATGAGAGATATGTTTCTTTAAACTTGTCAAGGGGTTTATGTTGCTGGCAGTCACTGGGTGCTCGAGTAAGGTCAGCTCTTTGTACTTTCCAGTTACTATAACTGTAACTTGTTCTATGTGAAATGAATGAAAAATTTTTTCATGCTGACCGAACATAATTACACCTCTAGAACATATTTGCTGTTTTTCCACAATCTTGAAAGTAGCAGTGGCTCTGTTAGTGTCATAATGTATTGTGGTCCAGGTGACCATGGTTCAAACCTCCAATTGGTGTTTATTATCTCGGCTCCGTGTAATGATGGATGATAAAGTCGGAAGTCTGGCACTGAACTGAATAATCTTCCTGTGTTGATCGAGACGTTGGAGCCATACCTTCTCAGCTGCTAGGTTGTTCAGAACTTTCACATGTAGTATGATATTTATACAAAAATTTAAAAAATTTTGCAGTGGATCAGTGTCATGTTTTGTTGTGTTCTTGGTTGTAGACCTTGACTCTCTTGCTCACACAGGTTTTTCGAGAAGAAGCGCGAGGAGTGTGAGCAGACCGGCATCTGCCCTTACCAGCTGCGAGAAGAGGGAGTGATCTTGGCAGAACACAAAGTGAGTTTCAGTGTTTGGTGAGATTTGGGTGTCATAGTTTTCCTTTTTTTCTCAGTGGATTTACATATGTAATGTTTTACAATATTTTTTTGTGTTTTTATCTGTCTGTCTGTCTTTCTTTTTCTTAACACTAAGTAACTGTTATCAAGTTGATATACTTCTCATTTACACAAAAAGGTTTTTTTAACTCAAACCATATTTTCTGTACCTAAAGCAAATTTTTGATGACAAAAAAAAACAATGACTCCTTAGAATTCATAGTATGGTGCAGATTAAGCTGGGTGCACATCATTTCTTGACCCAAGATAAGACATAAAGAGTAAAAGTGACTCATCTCTCTCTTCCCATGACAGGACAAGTTCCACATCTTGCGCACTCGCTACCAGAAACACCAACAATGGGAACGAGTTGCTCATCTAGGAAATGGAATGTCAGGAAAATGCCACCTTGCTATTGACCTCAAGACAAAGTTTAAATTTTGTTGTAAGAAGGTGAGTTTAGATGACTGTTTTGTATGTTGTAGTGGTCTAGGTGCATTTACTTACTTATGTGGGCTCACATTTTTCAGGGTTCTTGAAAATGTTGTCAGTTTGCTTTCTAAATTTCATAATCATAATTTTTCCTCCTTATTACATGTCCAATGAGCAGTGGGCAAGTCAGAAAGAAAGTTACTTGCCTACGGTATTATATACAAATCATTTTTTTTTTCTGAATTAGTTTTTTTATACCCATGATTGGAGCGTGCCAAGCGGGTCCAAGTTCTTTTCTGTTTCACAATTGTATGTTTGTCTTAGGTTTATTGTGTTTACATACAAGTCTTTAACACAGACTCAAGTGGTGTTTTTTCAATGAGTTTGTCACCAGAAAAGGAGTATAACCTAACCTGGTTAGTGACCTTAAATTACGTTTGTCAGCCAGCTTTTTGGGAAGAGGGCAGGTGTGGAGCTATTATGGTTTTGGTTTTCCTGCTCATAGCAGGCTTTCAGATCCATCTGGAGGTTGCTGGAAGCAGCAAAAGATGTCCCGCCATTGTTTCTGTCTGTCTTATTGTTACATAACACAGTATGACCGTTATCGTGTCAATGACCTAAGTGTAACTCAACGTGTCAATGACCTTAGTGTAACTCAACATGTCAATGACCTTAGTGTAACTGAACGTGTCAATGACCTCAGTGTAACTGAACGTGTCAATGACCTCAGTGTAACTGAACGTGTCAATGACCTCAGTGTAACTCAACGTTTCACTGACCTTAGTGTAACTCAAAAGAACATGACTCTCACACTCAGGTCCACCTGCTGCGGTATGAAGAAGAGGAGTTGAGGCTGTCTTCAGAGGTACACCATCCGTATGTGGTTCGAATGTTTGGCGCTATCCGACATGGTGTTAAAGTCTACATTTTCTCCGAGTTTATTGATGGTAAGGGTCATACAAATGTGACAACATCCGACACGTACAATGTGCTGAAGTATATAGCTATGTGTTCCTGGAGGCTATACGTCAACTTATTTGCCAATAATAGCTAGTAACTGTTTACTTCTGAAATTGTTTATATTTTTTATCATTAAGTGGAATAATTTCTGCCTAGCCATATTGGTTCAGTACAGTCGGGAATGTGTGTGTTATTTGAGTGCATTAGGTCTGTGTGCTGTTAGCATCCATGAAAATTTTTCAGTCATATTATCTACTTTTATTGTATTTTATCTTATCTTGTCGTATCATATGTTATCTTTCATGTTAAGTGTAACATATTATTCAACAATAGGGTTTGGTGTGCTTTCTGATATGGTCTGCTCCTTCTACTTTTTTTTATTGTGTTAGTTTTATCCTATGGTGAAATGTAGAGCTAACAGTCTGTAAACTACTACCCAACTGATAGCTGTGATCTAATTCACCACTGATCTCATCCCAGGTGGTAGCCTCGAGTCATGCATTAGAGAGCAGAAGCTTCTCGGCCGCCGGCTGAGCCACTGGACAGCCATCACGTATTTTCAGCAGTTGCTCCAGGTGCTGGCATACCTGCAATCCAAGAATATGCTTCATGAGGACATCAAAGGTGAGCTTGAAGGCAATGCCAAATGGTCCTACATTTTTCAGGATTGTCACACATTCAGAACCCATGTCCCTTGCACAGCATCATTGTCGCTTGAAGTTTTGTACAATCCGTGCCGGCTTTAAGCACGCCGGCCTTAAGCACGTTTCGGACTCAAGCACGCTAAACGGCTCTTACCGAATTTTTGCTATATAAATTACACGCCTTTAAGCACGGTAACTTCGGCTTCAAGCACGCTTCATTTACAAGACAGTCAATATTTTCATGATGACCCATCAAAGTTCGAACACAGTTTACCCCGCAGCAGTGGAGTGTGTCAAGAGAAAAACAAAGAACGTAAGTGATGGACACGCACACTCACACGGGCGGAGAGGAAGGCAGAGAGATGAACACAGCCGCGCACGCGCGGACATAGGATCTAGCCTTGGCCTAGGGCAAAGCTACACACGACCAAAAAAAGTACAAAGAGAGTCGGGGAGACGAGAAAGGGAGACTGGCTGCGATTTCACCTTTGACCCTCGCTATCCATTAATCCTGATTGTGTATCAGGCGCGAGGTGGGATGAAGGCGGTGGTATGAGTAGCACAGCGGGCAGCGGTACGTACAGGCAATGTGTTACAGTAGGCCTAGTGTGCTGTATCGTGACTGGCCGTCTAAATTAAGTTTTCATTTCCCATTCGACCACAAAACAAAAACAAACAAGCTAACAAAAACTACCATGGCAGGTGTCTAAATAACAGTGCACACTTTTGCGGGACTGCTATAGGCCTACTTACAAACAAAGGGAAATAGCACGGGGAATTTTCTACATGAAAATCTCTGGATTATGTCTACTTCGCACTTAAGCACGCTTCGGCTTTAAGCACGCTTAAGCTTTCTCCCGATGATCGTGCTTAAAGCCGGCATGGACTGTATTCTCTGGGTTTTTGTTTTTTTTATTTAGAAATGCGTCATATACATTTTTAAGGGTACATTCTAATGAGGCTGTTTGTCTTAGATGACACTTGTTCAGTTTTGCACTCAGTCTTTGTTTTTCTATTATTACAAAAGTATGGCTGGCTTATTTTCAAAAGTTGGAGGGGAAGAAAAGTCATCTTGGTTGTGAAGGAATAAGGAATGCCTTGAATTTAAACAAGTTTTGTTAAGTGAAATAAAACAAAACTTCCTCTTTCTCTCAGCTGACAATATTCTGCTGCGGAGAGACTCTCCCTTCATTGCCGTCACTGACTTTGGAGTGTCCCGAAGGCTGCATGACCCAAAGGAGCTGAAGAACAAGTCTCCAGTTGGGAGCCCCACCCATTGGAGCCCAGAAAAGGCTTCCATGGAAGGCCACGGGTTCCCCTCAGACCTGTGGGCAGCCGTGTGTGTGCTGGTGCACATGCTCAGTGGGGAACCACCCTGGCTCAAGAGATTCCAGAGGGCGGCCATTTTGAACTTTATTGTAAGTTTGATCAATGGGATTGTTTGTTTCATCTGTGGTGTAGCGGTTTAGTGCTTCACTGTCACATGCAAAAGACCCAAGTTTGATTCCCGAGTGGGGAGAAAATTTTTACTGAGTATATCAGTATTTCTGTTGGAATGTATCCCTCTCAGCCAGAGTTGGCCTTGTCAGGCATGGTCGGAAGCCCATCTCCATAAATGATATAAATTGTGTCGATGGGGGCATAAAATTCTCCATTTAAAATATAAATTCTTTTTGTTTGTTTTATAAGGAAGAGTAGGGGGTACGGTGTTTTGGTCATATGTCCCTTCATCAGGTGTTGATCTTATTAATGATAGATGTGTGTTGTGGATTATCCTTTTGATAAAGGAGATAGGTTTTTTTTTGGTAAGTATTTTACGGCGTTCGCAAGTGCATAAGGTCACATGAGCACGCGGGACACACCTAATATTTTCAGTTGGTAGGAAATTTTGAATTTTGCCCGGATGGCGGCCGAAGCCTACTCTTATCGATTTTAGACCACCAAGGGATCTTTAACGTGCGCAACTTGCACTCGGGCCCTCTGAGATTTTTCGCCCTTGTCCGAGAAGGCTAGGTGTAGATCTTTCCTACTAGAAGATCAGGGGTGTGGCAGAAAGACAGCAGGAAGGAGGAGCCAAGGAGTAGCAATAGAAAGGCTGCAGAAAGAGTCAGGAGCCCAGAGGAGGGGGCAAAGGAGGTTAGGGGGTGGGGGCAAAAAATGGAAATTAAAGCAGACAACAGAACATTGCTGGAGAGCAGGAAAGGAGGTGAAAGGAGACGATTTTAGAGAAGAAAATTTTTCGGTCGCTACCCGGATTCAAACCCGGGACCTTTGAATGAGAGGCCAACACCTTAACCTCTAGGCCACGAGAGCCCCCGGAGATAGATTTGTTAGTATAGTAATGTCAATTTTTTAAAAACTGCAAAAGCTTTTCTAGTAATTAGTTTTTATTTGTAGTCTGTCCTTGAGAATGAGACACACACATGCTCCTTTTCCACTCTCCCTGCTCAGAGAAGCCAGGTTTGAAGCTATGCTAATGTCTCAACCCCAAACCCTTTGTAAATAATGTAAAGTGCACTGGAAAACACTAAACTTCTAAATCAAAGCATTTTTGTAATATGTGACCTGTCCTAGCTTGAAAGCTGATGAGAATTGTTGCCTCTTACAGCCCGCTTAGAATGATTCACTGTCAAAAAAATAAAGCACTGCAAAAGTCTTTTCATTTTTCACTCTTTAAATTGAATGATTTTCTTTTGGGATGGTTGTATTGTAAAGTATGTTTAGTAGGCCTACACTGTAAAGCTAATTTTTAGTATTCCCATTAATTCTTTTTTTGCTTTGTAATAATTTTCAAGATGATTCAGGGGGGAACGACGTATCGCTCTTTTTTTTTTCTTTTTTTTTTTTTTGGGGGGGGGGGGTTGATTCTGCTACTGTTAGGCAACCACTCATGTTCAAATGGTGGTGTGTTTGGTTTCTGGCTGTTCGTCGAAATGGATAAGCATCATGAGAATAGGTTTATTTTATTTTTTATAACTGGCTTTGTCATCTAAGAAAAAAATAAATCACTGTGGTTGCTATTTCAGATTTATGCTCGCCCACCGCCCATGGAAGATGTTCCAGATGACGTTCAAGCTGTCGTGAGAGACCTGATTGAGAAAGGGTTTGTGAAGAATCCAGAGCACCGGCCCAGTGCCAGTGAGCTGCTCACACACTCGGCCTTCCGCATGCTAGGTAGTTGTCACATGCGGCTTCCTTGTCTGTCCCACCATACTAGAATATGTTTCTATTTGAATCACATAAATTACCATAATGATCGTTTGATGGCAATACATCATGTTACACAGATCATGTCATGGCTCTTGTATGAAGAATGTGTGTGCGGTACTTATGTGGAGACCTCTTTGTTGTCTTTCTAGAAAGGCTCTGTAGTATTGAAAACAACAGCTGTCAGAAATGAAACAGAATAGCTGGATGTTAGACTGTTTTAAGTATCTTTACCTTGCAAGGTGGCTGTTATGTTAACCTGCCTTATATTATTTGAAAAGGAACTCAGTCATGACATATCATAAAAATGGAAGAGGAAAGAACAACCATTAGAAACAAATTTGTCATACTACAATATGTTGACAAGTGTCTTAATGCCCCTAGTTCATGTCGGAAATATGTGTAAAAGAAGACTTTGTCCTATTTCATATTTTCTGGAAATCTATCACATGTGAAAGAAAGAAAATGTCTCCATTCTTTGTTATAATAAGGGGAAAATACTATTAACATTATCGAAGTGACTATTCCCAGTGACACTGGGGATAGGTGCAGAAACTATTCCCAGTGACAACGGAACTCTTTTGCATAAAAAAAATCAAAAGTCTTTGCTCTGTAGACTCTCTTCTCACTTCAGTTCAGTAGGCTCCTTTTGTTCTGTTCTCTTACTTAGGGCCCTAGAGTTACCCCCTTTTAGTGCCTATAGTGTATATCTGTGCTGAGGGCTAAGACTTGACTGTAGAATAGATCTAGAATCTAGAACTAGATCTTAGAAGAAAGAAGAATCCAGAAGGATTTCTACCTGTCCTGTACCGTGGTCCCCAAAATCCGTATGTAGATCTACATGTACATAAATAGATTACGACTGAATAACAAGCAAGCATAGAATGATAATTCCTTTTTCTTTAAAAAAAAAATTCTTCGACTCGCACTAGAATCTACTTTACTTTAGTTAGATCTAGTATCTAGCCAGAATCTAGATCTAGATCTACATTAGATATAGTCTAGTATTTAGTAACCCATCACCATCATGCCCATGTAGATCAGTGTGGAAATAATAGATCTAATGGGTCTGTCTGTTCTCAGTGTCACTGGAAATAGTTTCTGAGCCTATTCCCAGTGATAGTGGGAACAATTCTGGCCTAGGCCCAATTGCCCGTGGTTTCTGGGTCTGTCACTGGGAATAGTTTCTGGGCCTATTCCCAGTGTCACTGGGAATAGTTTCTGGGCCTATTCCCAGTGACACTGAGAATAGTTTCTGGGCCTATCCCCAGTGTCACTGGGAATAGTGCTTTCCTAACATTATTGCCATAAGTGTACTTGAGATGATGCTGAACTTATTTCCCCAGATGATGGCACGCCACAGAACTATTACTCCACACTCATGTGCCACTCTGTGGCCGAGGGGAGACAGCAAAATGCTGGGGATACAGAGCAGGTGAGAGTCGAGATGGTCAGGCGAGATCTCTTCTTTCTGTTTTTTGGGGGATGGGGTTTGTTTTGGTTTTTGGTTTGTTTTGGGGGTTTTTTGGGGGGTGGGGTATTAATGTAACATGGGCAATGCTTCGAGGTTCAAATCTGAATAGTATCTCTGAGTTTTCCCACATCTTTCCCAGAATATTATTTTTCAGCACAGTGCCCTCTTGGTAGATTTAATTCTCTGCCTTCGAAATATGACTCTTTGTGTTTAGTAGAATGTTCAAAACAAGCACACTGGGGCTCTCTAGACCCAGGCCAGTTGACTGTATCATCACATTGCACCTTCTGTAGAAAGGTCTGGACTATTGCCAGAGCTCTCACATTTTCATCGTTTCTGAAAGAAGTATTGAGGATTTTTGCAGGGAAGTTGTTTCAGTCTTTACAATCATTAGTTTCATTGTATGCAATCATTGGTGTCAGAATTATGTGGCACCTAACTTTCAATTGTGTTGGCCGTGACAATATAGACAAGGTAAGATGCAGTGTGCATAATATGACTGTACAAACTTGCTACCCAGAAACCCGCCTCCTTCCTCCATCTTTATTTTTATTGGAGGTGTAGTTGTATTTCATTCCTTTCATTTTAATATAGTTGACAAAGATCACTTTTTTTCCATAAACATTAATTTGAAAGTCACACTTCTAGGTAAGGTGAATTATGTGGTGCATAAGAATAGTTGTTAGATTCATTTATTTTCATTATGTTTGCAGTCTTGCTTTTCATGTCAACTATAATTTTTTTAAGTACAATTTTTTACCTTTAATAGCAGTAGAATTTTCTCCATATTTCTGTTTCAGACTTCGAGAAACATAGTAACGACTGCTCTTGCAAACACGACTGAAAGCAATGTGTTGTATTCCACGAATATTGCACCAAGCCAATGTCAAGAGTCGGACAAAAGAATGGACCCTGAGAGAAGACAGAGGGACGTGGAGGCCAAAAACGGTCAGACTGACTTACACACTGACCAAAGACAGAGAGATGTACTCCCTACCGTACCAACTGTTGTTCTCACTGCTGAGGAGAGCGGATCAAGTGAGAGGAGCGGGGATGTATCAACAATTGTTGGACACTCGGATAACAGCGCCCAACATTCAAATGAGAGTGTGAACTCTACCACCATGAAGAACGAGGGGCAATTAGTTGGGGCCACAGTGCAAGGACCAACTGTCATTATTGGAGCTACTGCCCATGAACCAGCCCTTACTGCAGAGAAGAACGCTTTCCATTATGATCAAAATCTGAAAGAACTAATGTGCCCAGATCTTGAACGGCTTCTCCCAAAGCTGGATGACTTGATCCCATCATCTGCTTACTCTGACACCACAAGTTCAATACGATCATTTTTTGAGGACAAGTACCCAACAGTTGATTTTGTTGCCAAGGGAATGCCAGCCTTAAGGTACTACAGGCCAGAGCCAGAACCAGTTGTAGGTGATCCCTTACCAAAGCTCTCAATATTTGAGATCCCAAAGCTGGATACCTCATCTGAACATGATAAAGAATTAGTGGAGACCTCATCCCATCCAGAACTTGCTGCACAGAATAGCCAGAGAAAGGAGCTTCCGTCACACAGCATGTTGAAATTTCAGTTGTCATCGGAGCCGGAGGAATTGAACAGCTTCGAGATGTTTGGACCGGGCCCAGACTTGGCCAGTGAGGCTGTAAGAAAGATCTCTGCAGCCAAAAGTAAGCAACAGTCTGAGAGCCATGGAGGGGAGGTTGCCCCACTGTCTCCCTCCAGCCCAAGTGCCAAGCTGAGTGGAGGAAGTAATCACAGTTTATCAGGTCTTCAGCAAAAGAAACCATCCAATCTGAAACTGAACGTGCCAGACCCAGGAAGCTCTAGATTGGCTGCTTCCACTGCACATCCCAACGAAGGGGAGAGCAAAAGGTCCAAGATGTGGCCTCCGACTTCAGACTATGCAACCCCACAGACGGGCTTTACCCCAGGATCAGGTCTGCTGTCGTCAACACCGAGGAAGCATGACATCAGCACCTCAGGCTCCACAGGATCGTCACAGCAAGCATTTTTCTTGCCCTCCCGAGGCAACTCAGTGATTGATGAGCAGGAGAGACATTTGCAGGAACTGCAAGGTGAGCCACGAAAAAGAAAAGATTGAATACAGGAAAGACAATTTGTTTTTATCAGCTTTGCTGTCGGAGAAAATTAGATTGTTTTATCACTCTCTTTAGTTCAAGATAAATATTTTTACACATCCACGTTCTGATAAATTCTGTGAACATGAATCCAAACCATTTTGAAATGGACATAATCTGCAGGCAAGCTATTAAATGTAAAGTACAAAAGGGAACACATATTATGATCAATGGCAAACGTTCATAGTTGTGCCTTCTCATTCTAGGGAGATGAGATAAAGAGAATGAAAGATCTCTCATTTTGACATTCTTTCCCCTTTATTCAATATGTCTTAACTCTCCATTCTTTATTCTCATCTTATGTCTTTCTTTGTAACACAATTGTACAGTGAAGGATAATTACTGAGTAATCAGCAATAAGTGTACAATGACCTCTTTAACCCTAGAAGTGCTCAGCATTTCACTGGAAGTAACCCGCCCAAAATGCCTCGCCACCACGGCCGATCAGTTGTAAACATAGGGGGGGGGATATCAGCTGAGATACCAGAGATGTATACCCGCTACTGAAAAATTACCATTTACAGCTCAACAGATGATAAAAGGCATATAAAACCATATCTTTTCTTAGTGCTGATAAAATGAGCCGTTCAAAATGATAAGCGATCTAATAAATACAAACAAAGCGTCAAACGTGGTGAACTCAACAATTAGTACATTAGCACGGCGAAACAAGTGATATTACATAGCGTGTAGTCACTCAGATGGATCGCATCACTTTATTGATCGATATCTTGGCTAAGAGACGCTCTACGAGGTCAAGATAACTTGCAAAGTCATTCGTCACTATTATAACTTTGACTTGTAATTTACTATGTCATTTTCCTTTGAAAAGGGTCAGCATCTATGCCCTTTATATAGGGCCAGCGCGCTTCCAGGTCGAAGTAGGTCAGCCCTATATTGTGCACTTTCTGTGTAGCCCGGCTCATGCCCTTTATATAGGGCCAGCGCGCTTCCAGGTCGAAGTAGGTCAGCCCTATATTGTGCACTTTCTGAGTAGCCCGGCTCAAGCCCTTTATATAGGGCCTGCGCACTTCCAGGTCGAAGTAGGTCAGCCCTATATTGTGCACTTTCTGAGTAGCCCGGCTCATGCCCTCTATATAGGGCCTGCGCACTTCCAGGTCGAAGTAGGTCAGCCCTATATTGTGCACTTTCTGTGTAGCCCGGCTCATGCCCTCTATATAGGGCCTGCGCACTTCCAGGTCGAAGTAGGTCAGCCCTATATTGTGCACTTTCTGAGTAGCCCGGCTCATGCCCTTTATATAGGGCCTGCGCACTTCCAGGTCGAAGTAGGTCAGCCCTATATTGTGCACTTTCTGTGTAGCCCGGCTCATGCCCTCTATATAGGGCCTGCGCACTTCCAGGTCGAAGTAGGTCAGCCCTATATTGTGCACTTTCTGAGTAGCCCGGCTCATGCCCTTTATATAGGGCCTGCGCACTTCCAGAGTTAAGAGAAGTATACAGGACCCTTACTCGGCATAATTTAAAGAACAAAGAATACTTTGAGTTTGTGCCAGTCTTGCTTGTGCTCCACTTTAAAGTTAATGTTGTACATATGGAGTTAATTTCTTCTTAGTACTTGTACTTTCTTCCCTCTCTGGGGATTTATTTATTATTTGTACATCAAGTATTAAATCTCTGAGGGGGAATTGCACCTTAGTTTTGTATGTAACTTTGTTCACACATTTTAATGTGTTTTTAGGTTGTTGAATACTTCAGAATCAAGATGATGTCTGTCCAAATATTGACTTCACCATCTGTAAAATTAAAGATGTTTGTATATATGTATTCCATTATACACTTGTTCTGCATTTATAGTTTCTGAAATTCATTGTAAGTGATTAGGATTTCTACATGTTTATGTTTGTGTTCTTTTCAGCGGAACTTGAAGACAATGTTTCACAATCAAGCAGTGATAATGAAAAGCTGGCAGGTGTTCTCAACTCATACTCAATGGAAGATGAGGTGAAGCTTTGTTTAGTGTGGGAGATACTGTGTCTTTCTGTAAAAACTTACTCCCCCCCCCCCTTATTCTTTTTCTACAAATATTTTCTTCCCTCTCTTTCTTTTTCATTTCTGTCTTCTTCACTTTTACCATACTGTTTTGCTTCTTCTGCTTTGCCTTTGCTCTTGTTTGATCTTTAAGTGCTTAGAAATGAGTTTATTCTGTCTCTTTATGTGCTAAAGTGTTTACACTTTTTGTGTGTGTATGTGGAGGCGGCTCGGGGAAGAGGGTACTTTCAATTCCAGAAACGGGAAAAGCGAAACAGAGATAGAGTTCAGATAGATAACAAATTGAAGCTAATCTGAAATATCTTTCATTGAAAGATAAAAGTGGGGATAAAAAGTTTTGTTTAGTTTCGTAATACTTTTTTTATCAGCTGAATTTTTTTTTTGTGTGGTCTGGCACAAGATTGAAGTGGGTGGTTGGAGGGTGCTCTGGTGTGGTCAGCTCCTTCTTTCCTTTCAGACATCTATAATTCTGATCTCTCCTCCTTTTTTGTGTTTGTTACTCTCTTGTAACATTTCTAATCTTCGGCACTTATATGACCTCATTGTGTTGCAAGGGCCGTAAAACTCTTACTAAAACTAAAAAAGATTGAAGCTGGTACGAGTTGTCTTTCATTGAAAGTTCGGAGTGGCGATAAGAAGTTTTAATAATTTTTTATAATCTCTAATCTCGTAATGCTTTCCTTTCATCTGTTGGAATTTTTATTGAAGTTTGGTACCGTTTTAGTTTATTATTGGACTAATTTCATGCTGGCGGCTCTGATGGTGTTGTTGATGTTTTTCAGGAAGATGAGGTAACAGAGGCGGCGGCCAGTGAAGACACAGACTCTCAGTGCATCCTTGAGAGGATTCAGAGCAAACTCGGGGAACCAAAGATTGGTGAGCAGATTTTTTTTAAAGTGGGGGAGACTGTTGTAGGCCTGCCTGAATCTGCCAATTTTTCTGGTAGTTACTGATTTTGGGCCCGTTCTACTGCCATACCGATAAAGGTGTCAAAACTTCCGAATTTGTGATGGGTGCCGAAAGTAGGGAAAAAAAACCCTGTTACAGCAGTTCTTCCAATCTTCCCTGGTTTTGCAGAAATCTGTACATTCTAAAAGGCCCATACTTGCCGCATTATGTTATCAACTCTATGTGTTAGAGAGAGAGAGAGCAAAGGATCAGCACTTGCCTCCGTAACTTCTCAGATATTTACAGTAACTTTCGGCAATGTTGTATAAGAAACTGCAAGCCGAGAATCTGAAAAAAATCGCCGAGACCCGGGAATGCCCCTGGAATTTGAGGAAATCTGTAAATTTCCACGTGAAAGACCCGGGGAAACGCACAAAGTCCTCGAAACCAAACCTGAAAAGACCACCGAGTTCATATTCTACCGTCGCGTTTGCGATATTACGTTCTGCTTTCCTCGGTCCAAGAGTACGTTTTACATGAGTAAGCGGTTATGGCACCAGGCAAAAGTACAAGTACCAAGGCTCCATCGGGAAAATAAAAATCCACGTTCGCTTTCGTACCGTCCAGAATTGTATGAGGATTGCTTGTTAACATTAGGTCTACAGTTATGACATACAGTTTGTGCATTAGAAACACAGTGTCACCACACAAATAAAATCTATATTCTCACTGCCGTCACTACAACGAATAAAGAAAAGAAAGGAAGAGGAAACAAGCATCCTCCCACTTCTAGATTGTCGAGCTGAACACTGTGACCGGTCAGTGAACCGGTGCGCGTTGGCATCGCGTGAGTATGAGTACGGCATGAGTAAGGTACCAGCGGTTGTTGGGATCATCAAAGTTCATTCAAAGTAAGAGCGTTGCGGGGCTTCAGAATCGGGGGGGGGCTTGACACAATAGTCTACGGCAGCAGGATAAGGCCGCAGTGCAAGAAACTGATGATAAAATAAAAACGGTAAGTGGAAATGGTGCTCTTAGGTTTTGACATTCAACAATCGAGTGCATAATAAATGAGGGAACATTAGAGTAATGGCTTGGTGATTGTATCGTTCCCGGATTTGCCGGATTTACCCGTGATGCGATGACAAAATGAATAGGAGCAATGAAGAAACGCTGTTTTCAACCCTCAGAAAACTTTAACTTTAAATGTCAATTTTTTGCCAGGGTTTCGCCTCCGACACCCCAATGGACCTTGCTGGGGGCCTATGCTGGAGGAAAAGAACCCCTCTTTTTTAACATACTGGAGGATACGATCTGGAAACTAATTTTTATGATTAAAGAGCGCTGTGCAGCATAGTGCCCCCATGTTGGGTTGGATGCTTATGTATCATGATAGCTTGTTACTTATTAAAACTGGTTCATGGGTAGTGGGCGGGTGCTCTGGTGGGGTTTGCTTCTTCTTTTCTATCAAACACCTATCGTCCTTATCTCTCCTCCTTTTTTGTGTTTGTTACTCTCTTGTAACACCTCAAGTGCTGTAAAACTCTTACTAAAACTAAAACTAAAACTGGTTCTACAATTTAGCATTCTGAAAAAAAATCAGCTTGGTCCTTTATGCAGGTCACATTTATGAATATTGTACAAGGTCACGGAGGGGGTTCCTTGAGTAAGACTTGTCAGCCCTAGATTAAAAAGCGAGTGTATAGAAAATTTCTTTCAAGTTCAATGAACTGATTCTGTATTTTATTCTATTTTTATTAATTTTTGTTTGTTTGTTTTTTTTCCAGGTGGACATAAGCTAAATTTCTACAATAGTCAGAGAGAGTTTATGTTTGATGCCAGGGTGCTCGAATTGCCTGTTATTTGGAGACACTTCATTGACGAAGTGCGACGTCGAGTATGTATAAAATGTGTTCAGCTTTTTTCTTAACTCATTCGCTTCGTATTATTTTCGGCCTGTGGACGAATTTTTTTCTGGGGGGCAAAATATGAATGATGACTAGTGGGCAGTTAAAAGGTCTTTGGGGCCACAAATTCAAATAAATATCAACGTATTATATACCAATATTTTCAGTATGGTTTGTAGAATACATCTGTAATGTTTTTTATGTATTTTTCAACTTTGGTCCCTGTAAGAGGCTTTTATGCAACACAATTTTGATTGGATGCGGATAAAATTTGAAAATAAAAAATTTATAATCTTTGGTGAAACTCAAAAAATACTTTTGCACCTAGTCAAATGATACATCAAAATAACCATAAATGAATATAGAACTGGAAAATATTGAAAAGTTGACAGTTATTTACATACATTCCATAATATTTGTACATTTGGATCATAACATCCGATTGAAAAAAAAAAAAATTATAATCTTGAAAAACGATCACAAACAGAAAAAAAACCCACTCGTATCTTATATATGGAATTATTCAGAATTGCATTTGGAATAAACCTATACTTGTCTTGAGGGGCACTTTTAGTGTAATTTCACCAAAAAGTAGTGATTTTGGGGAGAAAAAAATATTTTGACAATTTAAATCTAGACCGAGATCTAGCACTCAAAAATATTGATCTCTCAATAACAGTGCATTGGCAATATGAGTCCAATCGTATCAATGTTATAAAAAAGAGTCCTACATGTCTTTAGTGGATAAAATAATGATAGATTTTGTTGTGTAAAATTACCAAGACTGGTGTCCAGGCTAAAATTTTGGCATTGCGATAAAACAAAGTCGAATAAACTACGAAATCGCGTTTCGAAACGGAATCTAAATTTCCGATTTTCAGTGGAAATGCTTAACCCGGAAGTCAACATTATATTATGACCTTTATTTTAACATGGATATGTGGATTGGAATAGAATCTAAGCTAAAATTGAAGATCGGTTGTCTAGCCGCCGGAGGCGGCTTAGCGTACTGACGGCACTTTAGCCGCGCCGCCCCCCCACGGCTCGGCGTAGCGAATGAGTTAATAGGTGGAATTTATATGTGTATGTGCACAGGCTTGTCATAATTAGTTGGTTCTGGATGTTTGTGTGTTTGTAGATTTTCATATGTGTGTGCTTGTGTATCTTTGTGCATGTCATACCAAGTGCCCCTCTCCTCTTCACTCAGTGTTCTGTATATATTTTTCTCTGCCTTTTTTGTTTCTTTGTAAAGTCGTCTTTTCTTTGACCATTGGGTTTAGGGCTCCACCTTTCAGTGGCCTTTTCATATATAGAAGAGTATTTTATTCATTGAAAAATAGAAAAGTTCCTAGACTGTTTGTGTAGTTTTTACCTCTCAGATTGAACTTAGATCCATGGTTATCTCCCTTTTGTGGTGCTTCTTTGCCCAGAAATTGCAAGGGAATTATAGATACCATTACAATGCTTAAAGCTGTTTATAGACAGCTTCATTTGTGGTACAGTATGGATTAACGGTCGTTTTCAGAGGGCAGAGGTTATTTGGATGATAGAGCTTGCAATTTATTGTCCACTTTCGAAAGGGCCGTCAAGGCCTAGCTTATGGAAAAGTTGTGAAGACTCCTCAAACTACCCACACTCAAGAGCACGTTCATAGGGTTTTGAAACAGGGCCTATGACACAATAGTCCAGTGCGACAGTGACAGCCAGTAAGCTAAAGTCATTTGATGCCACTATGCATAATCCAGCACTTTTTGGTGTTTGATGAAAAGGAATCAGTTTGCTACTTTAGCCTCTAAAATTGTGACACTGTTTATTCTTTCTTTTAGATAGGAAAAATCATCCTACTCTTAAAAACAGGTTTCTTGTCAATTGAAAATATGTTACTGCAATAAATAGTAAAAGTGTCTTTTACGGAAAAGGCCTGTAGAAATGGAAAAAGAGCATTAGTCAATTAATAAAGTTGAAAATAAAAAGGGGAAGATCATGAGTGAGAGGTGTCATATGTTTCAAGGAAATGTTACTGTGTAACTGGGACAACCTGTAGATCTTCGATGTCAGTGAATGAAGGCATAATTGGGTGGGAAAAAGGCAACATTTGTTGCTTCACCATTGCACAGCTCCTTCATTACCTTGGGTACTCATTTTTTTTCCACAGATCAGAAGACATGGCCTTGATCATTTTACCCTAATGCATCCCCATGGGAAAAGAGTGGATTTCGACAGATCATTCCGAGACAAGGACGTGATTGTTGTGGCCTTGACCTCACCTCACCGGGACTGCTGGTGCATGGACTGTGAGATGCTCAACTTCAGGCCACTCTACCAACCATAACCATGATAACAGAAATGTCCAGAGTTCATAAATTCTGTAATGCTTCATAGTTTTATATTGTTCCATCGCCTATTGTTTGTATTCCAGTTGTTGCTGATCCCGGATTCCTTGGGGGCAGTTCTATGCAAGGGCAGTCGTTTTTTGCGATTTTTTAATGTCCTTCCAAAACCTATGACTTGCTAAGGGAGGGGAGGTAAAGAAAGAAAAGTTCTTCTGGGTTTTTTTCCTTCTCTTTGTAAATTGGTGTGTGAATGCAAATGTATTTTCTCATTTATTTCCCTCTCACTTTGTAGATCGCTTTACTAAGTCTGTTGAAGACACTGCTTGCTTTTCTTGAGTCCTTTTCTGATCATCTTTCTGGTTTTCCTGTCCTTTTCCCTTCCAATTCCTCTTAGAAAAACGTCTTTCTCACATGTATAAAATGATGTTTGAAATAAACCAAATATTTCAATGCTTACTTTCTTATGAGGGTATGTGATCAACTTTTCAAGCAGTTTGAGGATTTTATTGCCTGGTTCTTTGTATTTATGTATTTCCCAGTTGACCAGAATAATTGTTTTGAAGTCCTTTTTTTTCAAAATGCACCATATCTTACAATGAAATATATTGTTTGAAAATACACTTTTTATTATTATTTAACCTCAGATGCTAATGATGCAAATTGTTATTAATTTTTAACCTCTGATACTACTGTTTTAACAAGGGTTTTTCAACTATTTTTTATGTTACCTAATGAATAAATTAATATACAATTATAAAAATTGATTGTGCTGCCTAATTTTTGTTATACGCCATTTCATTGCAAAACTTTTGTAACCCTAAGCCTAAGGTTATCATGATTCAGATCCTTCAACACTGAGTCACGTTCTAATGTCTTTTTCTATCATGTTTACCTTTTTGCCATGTATTTGATGTTGCCATCAATATGTTACGTCAGGATACAGTGTTCCTGTTGAATTGTTGCTGATTTACATTCCAGTACACCATGACTCACTGAGTCTTGTGTTTTTCTTAGGCGCACAATACCAGAACCCTGAGTTTTTTAGGGGATATAGAACTGCACCCGGATCAGTCTGTTCAGGCTATCTTTTTCTTTGTTGTACACATATGTTGCCAGATATTGATGATAAACACAACTAGACATTGAGAAAGCTATAACTTTACTTTTCTTTGTTTTTGACTGAAAAAAAGACTTTTGCTTCTTACTAAAATCTTGGGGTCTAAATTTCAACCCTCAATCAGTCTCTCATTCTTTGCATTATATTATTTGAGTTTATGCAGTTATAATTGCCAATAATTCTGAATCCATGTCATAATAATACTTCTTATGCTCTTCCACCGTCTTCTCCAAACTCAAGTTTCTCCTTGAATGCTAAGAACTGTTTGTTTTGGACTTCTTGAGCCCATCAGTACAGACTCCAAAGGACTTTTTGAGAGCCAAAGGACAGCTGTGCTCTCAACTGTAACGTCTTTGGTTTTCTCCTACTTTCTATTAATTTTGCTTCCTGGGATGAGTGTTTCTTTTTTCTTATCATTGCCATTGCGAAGGAGTGTACTCTTAAAGTATTTTTTATTGTATCCATGATTGAACCTTAATTATGCCACATCACCATTTTGATTTCGTAATTAATAAACTTCTTCAACAATCACCTGACAGAGGAATTGTTTGTTTTTTCATAAAAGTTTGCTATCCGTTTCAATCAGTTTACTTTTGATCCTTTGTAGCTGTAATTATTAATGAATAGCAAGCCTTTTTTTTTTTCAGATGAAAATTAAGCTTGATCCACGAAAAGACACTGTCATTGGTACAATAATCTTTCGCTTAAATTTGGCTGAGGGAAAATGCTAGCTGACAATCAAAATTTAAAGAGAGATACGTAGTTAAGTAAAACCAGGCACTAGAACCTCCTAACACCCATCTTGGTAACTTTTAACTCACTCAGCCCTGAACCCGAGATTGTCGCGTTGCACACTTCTGCGCTGGGCCCTGTACCCGACAGTATCGGGATGGAAATTTCTACTGCTAAATAATGTAAACACACACCCAATGAGAACAGACTATACTCTATCCTTTACCCTTGGCCATTTCTTTATAAGAAACAGACCTTTACAAGGGCAAAGGTCGCTTGCTTGACCAGCAATTGAATATAACAAAGTGGGAGATGTGAACAAGTCTTTGTCTCTCTTCCGAGCTACTTTTTAGTGCCTGTTGCTGACCATTTTCAAATGGCAATATCTCACAGACTTTAAAAAAATTTCAAATTCTGTATACGGTAATACTTAATAGACTAAGTAATAGCTAAATATGTGTGAAATATTATGGCGATTGGAGTTGATTTAATGGGTTTTTTCGACTTTACAAAAAATCCCTTTCCCGCTGCATGACATCAGAATTTTTCAGGGAACTAACTTGAGAAATATTTACACAAGCAAGTCGTATAATGCATGAAATGAGCTTAATGACTCAGAATTATCAGGTATGACGCAACGTGATTAAGTCAGTGAGACTGCATAACAAGGATTGAGGCATCAAGTTTTGCAGAAAAGTTATATTCTACATTTCAATCAAAATAATGAACCCCCCCTCTCTCTCTCTCTCTCTCTCTCTCTCTC
>NW_004798135.1:157205-160910 GCF_000002075.1 Aplysia californica | reverse complement strand
GCGTGTGTGTGTGTGTGTGTGTGTGTGTGTTGCCTCCCTTCTATCACTCTTGCCAATGCGTGGGGCACAGGCTCCTTCTCTCTTGCACTATCAAGGCCTAGTGCACGCCGAATTCAAATAGTGAAAAAAAACATAAGTAAACAAAACTCACAAAAATTAATTTAACTTGGTAATCGGGCGTTAAATTGGGTTCCTCGCGTAACGTATGCTAATTTTGGGTCGCTGATCACGAAAATCTTATTATTTCTTAAATTTGGCCAATATTTAAGAAATTTTTGGAAAGCATTTTTAACTCCGCCTAGGCCAACATCAAGGAAGCCGCCTTATGCGCCGGATCAGTCCCGTCCTGGTGCGGTGTCTGTTTTGAAGCAAAAAACTCGACTGTGGGGTGGGACAGCCCTAGGCCTATCCCACAACAGGACTGTAATAGTGCAGTAGAGATTTAGATTCTTGCCTCGATTCTCGGAGTCTAGGCTAGGAACCAGGCTAAAAAAAAGGAGACGGGAGGCGTTGACCCTGGGCGGACTCGAATCTTAGAGTCTGGGAACAAGATCAATTCTTTGAGTCCTCATTTGGACTCGAAAGAATCGATCCCAGAGTCGATCTTGCCCTGGCCTAAAAAATAACACATAGGTATCGATGTTTAGAGCAGGTATACCGATACCGATACCTATAGGTCTAAGTATCGAGTATCTAGTATCGATAACTGCCCGTCACTTGAAAGCACAGAGGTCGCGATGTGATGGGTCCTTTTTGTTTCGTGTTTTTCTTCTCATTGAAAGGGGAAATACACGAGTACAGCTCACTACACTGACTTCAGGCACAGAAAGCTTTATTTCTCGATCGTTCGTACTCGTCAGATGTGTTGTTTACATGTTCTCTAGACCTATCCTACGTTACTGATCTGATGCGTGTTGGGATCTGATTTTTTTCCTCCCCGTGTTGCACGGGATTTGTGAAGTTCACAATTCAGGATCCTCGACTCAGGTCTTGTAGCTATTTCAACGCGGATCCTCTCCGTGTGCAGACGTGTGATGCAAGCGGCCTCCGCGGGGACGTCTTCTGGTAAATACATTATTATTAATTGTGTTTTTATACATTATTTGTGTTTCGACGCGGTGGAATCGGGTGCTCGTCGATTGAAGACCTTAGAACAAAACCAAGGCCAAGTCTCATTTAGATCTCTAGATCCAGAGCTAGATATCTAGATCTAGAATCTAGATCTAGATAATTTCAAGAAAATGAGCAAAAACCTCATTCGTGAGATAGGGTAGAGGGTGCATATTCCGACACTGTGTGCTATTCCGACACCCCTCGTGGGGTGCACTCCAAAAACAACGAAAGGTGCGGGAATACAACCAGTAGGCTAGAGAGCCGACACTTCCCCCGAATGTGCATATCTGGGTCACCAGCTGATCGTGGAGAAACGCGCGGTAAACAATACAAACTGCGTCCATTGTTTAAGGCATTTTCGTTGATCGCAGACAGACAAGCATGACCCCAGTTCGCACGAAGTGTTAATGGTGTTCTGCTATAAACTGCAACAATTCCAGACACAAAATTCCAAATCTGAGTTTCTTTCGATTTCCAAAGGATGATGAAAGGTAAGATTGCCTGCTTAAAAGTAAGAATATTTTGACGAATAGAAATTATATAGGACCAAAATAATGACAATGTGATTGTGGTCCGACCAGACTGACACTCTATGCATAAACTTAACACACTTCAACTTTGTTTATATCAGTCTTTAGGCTATCAATTGCTTTTGTGCCGCTCTAAATGCCCAAATTGAGCTTGCATTCTACTGGTGAAAGATATGTTGCCTGCGAAAAGTTCAGGTGCCGTCTGTCGGTTTGGTACTTTCTTTGACGATTACCACTTAGGCTATTGTTTGGCTTTATGTTTTTGTGTGTGTGTGTGGGGGGGGGGGGGGGGGGTTATGTTGCCGATCCCCTGGAACTCCTTATGAGGTAGATCTATCTATCATTATTACTTCATGTGATTTTTGATGACCTGAAATTGTATGTAACAACACACTCTTCATACGTTTAGGAGATTGTTTTATTTGTTGTTGTAGTTTTTTGTGGGGTTTTTTTTTGGTGGTATTTTTATTGGTAACTCTGTAATGATAGAAGGAGGGCGAAAGCAGGGAGCCCTGCGAATACACCCAAACGGCCCTTGGTAATGAATCATTTGTAAATTGAGAACCCTCTAGGAAAGGTTCCGGTATTCCAAACATAGTTTTGTACTTTTACCCAGGGTTGGGTTGATTTAAATCAGTTGATTTTTTAAATTTAAATCAACTTGATTTTTAAAATAAAAATAAATGATTTAGATCTAGATTCTAGATCTAGATCTAGATTTTAGATCTAGATCTTTTTAAAAAATAAATTTTTATTCAGTTTTTACATATTTCAACATTCAGAATTCCTTTCCTTGGTTTCATAAAACAGATATAAGGTTAAGTAGACAAATATAATTATGTTTAAAAGTCTGCTTTCCCTCCTTTCACTGTAAAATAATACAGTATTCAATTTACTTTTTTCCCCATAATTGAAATCAGAGCTGGTTTGATTTAAATCAGTTGATTTTTTATATATTTTAATCAACTTGATTTTTAAAATAAAAATCAGTGATTTAAAACACTTTTAAAAAAATGTATTCAGTTTTTACACATTCAGAATTCCTTTCCTTGGTTTTATTAAACAGATATAAGGTTTAGTAGACTAAAATAATCATGCTTAAAAGTCTGCTTTCCCCCCTGTCACTGTTAAATAATACAGTATTCAATTGACTTTTTTTTCATAATTGAAATCAGGTTGGGTTGATTTAAATCAGTTGATTTTTAAAAATTTAAATCAACTTGATTTTAAAAATAAAACTCAGTGATTTAAATCACTTTAGAAAATGTATTCTGTTTTTACATCTTTAAACATTCAGAATTCCTTTCCTTGGTTTTATAAAACAGATATAAGGTTTAGTAGACTAATATAATCATGCTTAAAAGTCTGCTTTCCCCCTGTCACTGTAAAATAATACAGTATTCAATTTACTTTTTTTTCATTATTGAAATTAACATTTTCTTTTTCACTGTAAAATAATACACAAGCACACACACACACACACATTATTGAAATTAACATTTTCTTTTTCTTTTTAGACAAACACAAGCACACACACACACACACACACACACACACACACACACACACACACACACACGCACACGCACACGCACACGCACACACACACACACGCACACGCACACACACACACACACACACACACACTGTAATAAAATGCAAGTTTATGCATAATTACCCCCCCCCCCTTCCTTTTAGACTGACATTTTCTTCATTTTTTGTCTGTAGTCATAATTCACAGATATATATATATATATATAACAGATTAAGGCTTTCTTTTGCGGTTGTTTAAATTAATCATTAGTTGAAATAACGACAATGCATTTTGCACTAAAAGAACATACTTTTAGCATCCAAAAATCCCAAACTGTGTCATTTTTTTAAAAATCCAAAAAAAAAAATCGGGTTTAAATTAAAAAAAATCTTGATTTAAATTTTTAAAAATCGATTTTTAAAATTTTTATTTTAAAAAATCAAAAAAATCACCAACCCTGCTTTTACTAAAATAAGATCTGTCCTTTATCAGGGCACCATGCCTATCAATAATGTCAACCATCCCTTT
>NW_004798135.1:71228-157105 GCF_000002075.1 Aplysia californica | reverse complement strand
CACACACACACACACACACACACACACACACACACGCACAAGGGCTCCTCTCTCCTTTACTCCTGTCTCTTTCAACTGCTTCTCTTAATTTCTTCTTACTGCTGTCTTTCCCCCACATCCGGGAAGAGATCAAACGCCTGGCCTTCTCGGATAAGGGCGAAAAAATCACAGAGACCACGTTGGGTGCAAGATCTTTTCTTGAACTTGAACCAAAAACCGGTAAAAGCAGGCTTCGACGGGCAACTGGGCAAAATTCAAAATTAATTCCTTCCGAAATTGAAAATATTCTCGTCAGTCTGTTTAAACACATATAGTATAACCAAAGATAGTACGATTGTTGGTTTAACGTACCTTCGAATTTGGCTGCCAGAAGGCAAGGGGCCCTACTATGTACTAAGCAGGAAAATCGGTCACAATATTACATGTATAGTAGGCTTACCTAGAAAACATCAGTTGCACTGCAGGTTGGAGAACCAGTAGTCGACGACCCCTGCTGCAAGAGACAGCAAAGAAGAAGAAGACAATAATATTAAGTACAGGCTACCTACTGATACATATCTGAAACCAGAAACTAAACTAGACCGCCCCAAATCACTGTCAGCGTCTCTACCAGAGAGTTTACAGTAATTACTAGAGAGCCGACACTTCCCCCGGATGTGCGTACCTGGGTCACCAGCTGATCGTGGAGAAACGCGCGGTAAACAATACAAACTGCGTCCATTGTTTAAGGCATTTTCGTTGATCGCAGACAAGCATGGCCCCGGTTAGCACGAAGTGTCAATGGTGTTCTGCTATAAACTGCAACAATTCCAGAAACAAAAATCCAAATCTGAGTTTCTTTCGATTTCCAAAGGATGATGAAAGGTAAGATTGCCTGCTTAAAAGTAAGAATATTTTGACGAATAGAAATTATATAGGACCAAAATAATGACAATGTGATTGTGGTCCTACCAGACTGACACTCTATGCACAAAGTTAACACACTTCAACTTTGTTATATCAGTCTTTAGGCTATCAATTGCTTTTGTGCCGCTCTAAATGCCCAAATTGAGCTTGCATTCTACTGGTGAAAGATATGTTGCCTGTGAAAAGTTGTCTAAAGTACCAGGTGCTTTCAGTCGGTTTGGTACTTTCTTTGACGATTACCACTTATTGTTTGGCTTTATGTTTTTGTGGGGGGGGGGGGGGGGTATGTTGCTGATCCCCTGGAACTCCTTATGAGGTAGATCTATCTATCATTATTACTTCATGTGATTTTTGATGACCTGAAATTGTGAGTATGTAACAACACACTCTTCATACGTTTAGGAGATTGTTTTATTTGTTGTTGTTTGGGGGGGGGGGGGGTCGGTTTTTTTTTTTTTTTCTTATTGGTAACTCTGTAATGATAGAAGGGGGGGCGAAAGCAGGGAGCCATGCGAATGCACCCAAACGACCTTTGGTAATGAATCATTTGTAAATTGAGAACCCTCTAGGAAAGGTTCCGGTTTTCCAAACATAATGTTGTACTTTTACCAAAATAAGATCTGTCCTTTATCAGGGCACCCTGTCTATCAATCATGTCCACCATCCCTTTTTATCAAGGGCAAGGCGATGGTTGATAAATTGCAGACGAGCTGATTTGGACAGAAAGCCAACTGAAGCATTAAACAAAGGAAATATTTTGTGCGAGGAACATTTTGAGCCATCATGCTTTACAGCCGCATCTTTCTCTGCTCTCCGTTCCCGAAAGAGGCTTAAGATAACCGCCGTTCCAACTAAATTCAACATTCCAAATCCTCCCACTAATGTGACTCCTAAAAGACCCCCTCCTAAAGAAAGAACTTTCCATTCCAACAGTGGATAATGACTGTGAAGTTCGTGTACCAGAGGACACACATATTGACTCTGAGCAGGAATCTTCTGCAAAAGAGCAAATGTTTGTATTGCAGCAAAGATTGAGGGCAGAACGATCAAAATCATGGCGTCTTAAAAAGAAACTGGATAGCAGCAAACAGGACCTAGCTCAACAGGACCCTGGGAATAGTAGCAACGATGAATGTGCGTTTGAAACAATGCGCAATACTCTGTCGAAGTTCTTGTCTCCAGCAGCTCTGGAATTTGTCATGTCACAAGTGAGGGTATCCAAGGCCTGTAAAAAAGGTCGCAGGTGGAAAAATTCTGACAAAAGTTTGGCGCTGGCGCTCTATCATGCATCACGCAAAGCATATTCCCTCCTGCAGAAGCTCTTCCAATTGCCTTCCCCCAGAACACTGAGCAAAGCAATGCAAAACATCCAGATTCGGGCTGGAGTGTCAGAAAATTTCTTGAACTTGTTTAAAATAAAAGTTGAAGCCATGACATCCCAAGAACGGTTATGTGCTGTGGTATTGGACGAGATGGCACTAAAGTCCTCTCTGCAATATAATCCAAGCGATGATGAAGTGGAGGGCTTTGAGGACTACGGCTCACTTTGACGGACACAGAAACCAACAAACCAAGCTCTGCTTTTTATGGTACGAGGACTGGCTGCAAAGTGGAAGCAGCCTGTGTCATATGTACTTTCTAACGGCCCAGTGAAAGGAAACACACTGGTTCAGTTGTTGATGCATGTGATACGGAATGTTATCAGTATAGGACTTATCCCCAAAGTCATTATTTGCGACCAAGGCACCAATAACAGGGCTATGTTTAGAGCCCTTGGGATAACTGAACTCACACCATTCTTTCTTTGCGACAGTCACAACATTTTTGCTCTTTTCGATCCACCGCATTTATTGAAAAGCATAAGAAACAATTTCAAACTTCATGGATTCACCTTGGATGGGCATAACATTTCATGGGATCACCTTGTTATGTTTTACAAAAAAGATAGTAGTTCCCCAATCAGGCTTGCGCCGAAACTGACCAATGGTCACATTTACTTGAGGCCAATCAGCCATCTTCGAGTGAACCTTGCCGCACAAGTCCTCAGCCATAGTGTAGCAGCAGGAATCACATGCATGGTCACGTGGGGAGCATTGCCACCAGATGCCATCCATACGGCATATTTCATCGAGCAATTCGATCAGCTCTTTAACTGCTTTAACAGCAGGTCACCTAGAGCGAAGGCCACAATGAGACATGCCATATCGGCATCATCTTGTCACATGGCATTTTTGGACCAGTCTTTGGTGTGGTTGAAATGTCTAAAATGCAACAACAAAACCACCACACTCCCTTGCATCGAGGGCTGGAAACTCACCATCTCATGTCTCAAGCAGCTCTGGAATGATATGAGCTCCATCCATGGGTTTTCGTTTCTGCTGACGGACCGACTCAACCAAGACTGCATTGAGAATATGTTCTCAATCATCCGAGGAAAAGGAGGTCACCGTTACAACCCAGACCCCTGCCAGTTTCGGTCCTCCCTCAGGCAGTCAATGATTGATTTTGTCATGGTGAGCAGTGACCGCAAGAACTGCAAGGATGACCTGGATGCCTTTCTTTTTTCATTAGAGAGTGTCTAGTCCAAAGGTGCCAACATTGCTATCAAAAGCAGACTGACACAAGATGTGCCTCTTGCTTTGAGAAAATTCATGGTAACTTCTGCTACACCATCACTCACAACGGCAGAGGACAACATTGTGGCATATATTGCAGGCTATGTGGCTGGCAAGCTGTCCACTGTCGTGTGTTCTGTCTGTTTTCAGCTCATGGTGGCTGGTGACACTGACCCATCATCTCAAGCACACCAGTTCATATACATGCCAAAGACTACAAGAGATGCGCACACAGTGGCCTGAAAACCCCAAGTCATCTACTTCTGTCTGCCATGCAAGCAATGGAGGCAGCATTTCGTGCTGTTGCTGATGGTGTTCTCCACGTCAGAGGGTTGAGAATGATCATCATTAAACGCCTGATGAAGGGAGAAGCCGTCAACAAGCTCGTGTGCCACAGTGACAGCAACTGCAACCTCCAGTTTTGTGTGGCAAGTCTCTTTGTGAACATTAGGCTCCACCACCACATCATACTGAGGAATAGGTTTGTAACGGCAGAAAAGAGAGGTCAGAAGAGACCTAGAAAAGCTGCTACCTTCTGTCACCAGTAATAATAATAATAAATGACATTTATATAGCGCTCAACCCCGAATAAAGTACACAGGCTCTGAGCGCTTTACAATACAGTACAACATACAACAGTAACATGAAACGTTGTGTTCTGACTAAAGAAAATCATTCCAAATATTCATCTTATTAATTTAATAACAGAAACGACTTCAGCTGACATTTGAATGAATCAAAAGATTTGATTTCTCTCAACGTACTTGGTAAAGCATTCCAGATCTTGGGGCCTTGGTATTCAAATGCCCTTTCACCCATTGTTTTAAGTTTCATAGATGGTAAAATAAATTTCTTTTTGTCAGCTGATGATCTTAAACTGCGAGTTGGAATGTACAGTCTTAACAGATTTGATAAATATGATGGTGCATTATCATTCAAACATTTGTGACATATGGTGGCCAACTTGTACACAATACAGTAGCATCCTTCTGAGAACTCCCCAGTCAGTGACCGAGTCCACGGGTTCATCTTAAAAGTAAGTCACCTCCGAATGAATGAATTTTTGTGATAATTTTTTTAACAATTTGTCTGTCTTGGTGCTACTAGTAGATCTACTAGCCATCATCAAATTTTCGTGGGTTCTTGGTAGGAGCTTTTCTTCTTCACTCTCTATCATAGAGTTGCTTTTGTCTAATGTATTTCCTGGCACTCATGTCTACTTAACTAAACAATCGAACTTTCTAATTCTCATTCACATGCACATGTGTGTGTGTGTGTGTGTGTGTGTGTGTGTGTGTGTGTGTGTGTGTGTGTGTGTGTGAGAGAGAGAGAGAGAGAGAGAGAGAGAGAGAGAGAGAGAGAGAGAGGGGGGGGGGACAGAACGAGAGAGGGTGGGGAAGGAGAGTGAATGTGTGTGTGTGTGTGTGAGAGAGAGAGAGAGAGAGAGAGAGAGAGAGAGAGAGAGAGAGAGAGAGAGAGAGAGGGGGTGGGGCGATGGAAAACAAGTAGTTTTTCCTGAAACTTAAACTGATCATGCCTTTGATTACGGTGGTATAACTATTTTCAGATCTATAGAGACGAAGTCTATTAGTTTGTTAGAATGTATAAAAACTTTGTTTAAAAACAACTCTTACGGCCGAGAGAGGAAGGGGAGTAGCCTAAAATATGCGATAGAATTCACAGACCCCCTTCTTTGTTGAAGGTCTAGTAACCCAGTGAACTCATTACAGACGGTACTACATTTTCTCATGACATGACAGCATCCCTGAGCATCGCCGTGGCAGCGATCACCGCGCGTAAGTGTTTTCGCGCCTCGCGCCGGGCGATACGCGAAACAATGCATTGTTGTTATGGAGCGCCGCCGCGCTTTTCCCTTTCGTCAACCCGCAGCCACCTCCCAATCGTCAGCCAGCCCCAACCTTTGACACGGGTCAAACTTCCATCTATTTATAGGTAGTTACCGGAACATGTATAGGTGAAGTGATGTGCCGTGATAGTCGCGATATATTATTTATTGAGATTGTTTTGGTCTCTCTTTACTCATCACCACGAGAATTTCTTGAAGTTTTTCCCTGGACTCTGCCTTTGCTAAAATCTCGAATCTAGATCTAGATCTAGATCTAGAGTTGTAATCAAGTGGCAGGTTGCAGATTTCTGTTGTTATCCAGTACATTCCAGAGATTAAATAAATTGGACTAGACTCTAGATCTAGTAGTAGGGCCTAGACTCTTCTACCTCTAAACCTTCGAGATTACAAAGGCCAAGCCTAGGCTTGTAAGGATTCGTTTTGTTAAAAGTGTTGTTTAACACAAAGTCTATGAAGTTAGCAAACCTAACACATTGTTTTCTAACGAAATGATGCTTAAATTGACTTTTATATTGTCAATAAGAGATCAAGTTTAATCACCTAATCATTTAAGTAAGGAAGTGGCTATTGCTATCCTCGCCCGGGGTGAGAATAAAAACCCTACGATTGACCTCTCACCCCGGGTGAGACTTGCCAGCGTTGGCTATTCTCACCAAGTGTGAAACAAGACCTGTTTTTCCTAATTTCGAAATGCTTTCTATCGGTGTGGATGATCAAATTGACAAAGGCAAAGAAAAAAAATGACGTTATAGCACAAAAGTAAGCTAATTTGATCGTCTACAAAGATGCTATGGCTCTTTCACTTTTCGAATCGACCGAACTACGCGGGTCACCATTTCGTTTTGCCCGAAAGTTCTCGCAAGATGTAGGCTACTCCTCCCCCTTCTCTCTCTCTTTCTCTCTCTCTCTCTCTCTCTCTCTCTCTCTCTCTCTCTCTCTCTCTCTCTCTCTCTCTCTCTCTCTCTCTCTCTCTCTCTCTCTCTGTCGGCAATTTATTAAATCTGCAACCTGCAATTAGATTACAACTAGATCTAGATTCGAGACTTTAGTAAAGGCAGAGTCCAGGGGAAACTTTAGAGAAGGCAGAGTCCAGGGGAAAACATCAATTAAATTCGTGTGGTGCAGATGAGTAAAGAGAGACCAAAACAATCTCTCTATTGCGATTATCATTGCACATCACTTCGCCTAATACATGTTCCGGTAGATTTAACTACCTATAAATAGATGGAAGTTTGACCCGTGTCAAAGGTTGGGGGTGGCTGACGATTCGGAGGTGGCTGCGGGTTGACGAAAGGGAAAAGCGCAGCGCCGCCACGAGTGTCATCTCTCTATTACTGTAAAACCCTCTCTGGTCTCTACCTTACATTGGTGTAAAGTTTGTAGACTGGCAACTGACTAAAGTACAGCAGCGTGTTTTGTTTTGTTTTTTTTTTGGGGGGGGGGGGGTTGTTGAAAATACAGGAAGGCTGTGCATGATTGCGATTTGTAAAAGCAAGAACCGCCAAGGCAAGGTCTGCTCAAGCAGTTATCAAAAGCCTGGAAAGCAAGCAGCATCTAGACACTGCTCACCAAGATTCAACTCTTTTAACTTAAATATCAACTCTGTGGTCATCTACGGCTACGAAACTTGGAACACAACAAAGACAGTAGGCCTGCTTAATAAAGTACAGACTTTCATCAACAGGTGTATGAGGAGTGTCCTAAGAAGTGGCAGGATATATTAAAAAACGAAGAGCTGTTGGAAGGACAGGACTAAAGGATATAGAATTGGTAGAAATAGGACTAGGAAAGTTGCGATGGATGGGACACACCCTAAAAAACCCCCAGCGGAAACATCACAAGACAGTCGCTGCAGTGGAACCCACAGGGAGCACGAAGCAGGGGTAGGCCACATGAAACATGGAGGAGATAGATGTAACATGTGTGTGGAAAGGAACATAATATAGACATGAAGCTCACTTGAAACGAGCTTGGAAGGACTGCCCTGCCCAGGACAGAGATAATAGGTCGCTTTTAAGGGCGAGCCGATCGAGCTAACCCAGATTTTTGGGTTTTTAGAAATCTTGACCCTCACCAAAAGTGAGCACTGCCCTACCTATAGTCTATAGGAGAAGTTTGGTTTCATTGGTGTGTGTATATATATATTATATGTATTAGTTTGGTAAAAGAGAAAACTCTTCTTGTCTTAGAAACGGTAAGGGTCCAAAAACTTTACCTTCGATTTTCTCACAACAGCATTTTTCGGGATAGCCCCCTTAATTGTGCTTAAATTTTACTTAACAGTGACCAATTGGAAGCTTGTATGTGGCCTATCCCTGCTAGGGGTGAATAAGGCATTGATGATGCTGATGTGATAGTGATTATAGTGTTCATCACGTTTTTTGTCGTTGTTTGTTTGTTTGTTTGTTTGTTTTTGGGGGTGTTTGTTGATGTTTTTTTGTTTTGGTTTGTTTTTTGTTGTTTGTTGTTTTGTTGTTGTTGGGGGGCGGTTTTTGGGTGTGTGTTTTGTAAATGTTATGACGCTCATTATAACTGCATACGGTCATATAAGCGCACGGGACACATTTTGAACATTTTCAGTTTGGCAGGAATTTTGAATTTTGCCCGGGTGGTGGCCCAAAGCCAACTCTTATATTTTAGACCACCAAGGGGTCTTTAACGCGCGCAACTTGCATACGAGACTTCCGAGATTTTTCGCCCTTATCCGAGAGGCGAGAGGTTATGTGTTAGATCTTACCGCTGTCAACAACATGGCACCATCATATCTTTGTGACATGGTCATCAAATATATACCATCTCGGCCTTTAAGATCGGCAACAAAAAGACTTTTAAGACCTGTCCAAAGCAAAAGTCAGAGACTTGAAGGGAGAGCTTTTTCACACCACGCCCCCTCCCTGTGGAAAGCTTACCCTACGCGAGTCTACCACTTTATCAAAATTTAAATCAGAACTTAAAACACATTTGTTTCAGCCCAGCTTCAATCAGCAATTTCCGACATTCCCAATACAAATACTATCATGTTCTCTCAGTATCTATTATAACATGATATCTTCTCACAGCAGTATCGTTTATTCATGCTGTTCTGTTCTGTTCTGTTCTGTAAGAATTTAATGTACGACTGAGTGGATTCATCGATGTGTGCGAGGGTGTCTGGCCCGGGTAAGCTTTGTGGGATTGTCTTTACTCACGTATAGGATGTACTGGAGAGAGAGAGAGAGAGAGAGAGAGAGAGAGAGAGAGAGAGAGAGAGAGAGAGAGAGAGAGAGAGAGAGAGAGAGAGAGAGACAGAGAGAGAGACAGACAGACAGACAGACAGACAGACAGACAGACAGACAGACAGACAGACAGACAGACAGACAGACAGACAGAGAAGGAGACAGAGTGAGAGACAGAAAGAGTAAAGAGTATTAAAATTACTATAGGAGCAGTGCGCTACATATGTTCTTTGCATTATATGTACAGCGCTATAGAGCACTTCTTTGTGGAAATGCGCTATATAAATGCTATATATTTTTTAAAATTATATCTAGATCTACCGTAAGATCAAGGGTGTGGCTGAAAGACAGCAGTTAAGAGTTTAAGGATCCGTATGGGGTAGCAAGCAGATTAAGGCTGCCGAAAGAGTCGGGAGCTCCGGGGGGGGGGGGGGGGGGGGGGGCAGTATGCGGAGACGAAAGCAAACGACAGAACATCGTTAGAGAGCAGGAAAGGTGAAAGGAGAAAAATGTAGAGGGTGAAACTTTCCGTCGCTGTCAGGTTTGGAACACGAGACCTACTGAATGAAGGCGAACACCGTAGGCCTAACCTCTAGACCACGAGAGCCCCCTGATCGACCTTCAAATGCTTTATCGTGCATAAATATCATGATAACAGGCTTGATCGAAATTTAGTAATAAATGTACAATGTAACATTATTTATTATGAAAGACAAAAAAAAAAATTGGGCAAGCCGCCGGAGGTTCCGTGCCGAAACCCGGGATTGAACCAGGGACCTTTAGATCTTCAGTCTAACGCTCTCCCAACTGAGCTATTTCGGCTGCCGACAGTACTGGTACTTTAATATATATCAATCGGACTGAATTTTGTGATATTCGGTATCTCAATTAATTGCTGATGAATTTTATTCATAATTATTAACTAGATCTAGATCTAGATCTAGTAGATATATAGGATGTAAACGCATTAATTTTTCTTCGGCATGTGATGCCATGTCACCATTCGTAGGCTTTCATTAAAGCATAAAAGTCAGACAAAAGGTGAAGGTCGAGAAGAAAGAATCAAAGTAGGTTAGGCTACATCATATGTAAATGAAAATGATGCCGCATGAATGGATGGTTATACTGTATCAGAATTCCTGATTTTAAGTCAAATATTGCATTTGACCCTAAAACTTGAAAGAGTAGATCTAATCCTACCGTCGTATAGTGAATTGTAGGCCAAACTTGCAGGAGTTCGTATCTGACCACTGAAAGTAAAAAAACCCACAAAAAAACCCCTCTCTCTCATTATAAACTCATTAACCCTAGAGGCTAGATCTAGATCTAAATCTAGTTCTAAAATCTAGATATAGATCTAGATTCTAGATAGATCTAGATTCTAGATCGTACGCCATCCTGGGGTCATATTTTTTTGTACCCCCCGGGTTGTATTTTTCACATTTTAGAATACTTCTAATCTAGAGTCTAGATTCTATATCTAGATTTCTAGATCTAGAATCTAGATCTAGATCATTTCTAGTACTAAGTAGTACAAAGATCTTTTTGAAACTTTCAGTATTTCTCAAAAAATCATTTTAACAGACTGCTGCTATGCAAAGCGGACGGATTGGATTAGGCCTAACGAGTAAATTTCCTTTTTGGAAAGTGGTGGCACAGAGTTCCCCACGAGGCTACTTTTAATATTTATTTTATTTTTGTGTCCTCTTGGTTTTCTTCCGACAAGTACAATTTCACAATGATAATAATTATTGTTTCTCTTCAGCCTAATAAATCGACTCGAATTATTTGATGCCAGCCCCCCTACAGTACAAATGTACCTGTAGGATAGCTGCTTTAACTCTGTAGCCTACATATAATGATTCTAGGAAATCTAGATATGCTTCTTTTTCCTTCAACAGCATTGAGCCCATAATCCCCCCAGTGGGCATTGACATCATGTTACAATTTAAGAGCTCAATATGACGGTGTGGATTTTGTTTTAGTTTTATAAGAGTTTTACGACACTTGCAACATAATAATTAAGGTCATAATAAGTGCCAAAGATGTTTGATAGGAAAGAAGAAGCAAACATCATGAGAGCACCCATCAACTATCCATATGGTGTGGATGACTCTGGTTCGAATCCCTAAAGTAAGCCTGGGCAGGACTTGGCCTCGGCATTAATGGTACTTGCAATTCTCGTGCCCACCAAGTAGTGTACCATTGAGACCAATTTAGTATCTGGGCAATCCGAATTAAGTCTTGACCGAGCATATAATTATCCCTCAATCAAAAGACAAAATTATTCAAACGCAGAGTAGGCTACAAACTTAGAGTATAGATCTATATCTAGACTCAGTGAACCAACGTCTAAAGAAATGCTCAAAACTGGTCATGTTTCTAATAAATTTAGTGTTTTCAGTTGGTTGTTTTAATTCAAATACATTTTCATCTACCACCCCTACTACTTGCTAGGACTTGCTCGTCCTAGGCGGATTGGTTGAGTCCACTCCTCGATATAAAAGGGGTAGGCAGGCCTAGGCCCGATAAGGCTTCAACTTCAATGCCATCATACTAATACAACAGAAAACAGAACAAAAACCAAACAAACTGAATTAACTATCAGCCAAACAAGTATCACAAAGATGTTCCATACGTCTCAACATAGGTGGTTATAAAGATAACGATAAAGGGAAGTAATGCAGATGGCTTTACTATCAAAGAGACTATTCGTATACTTTATTACATCCCCTGGACCTGGAATTTGGCTTGCGACTTGCAGGTCTCAAGGTGTTACTACTGTTACGTGTTACCCAGGACTTGAGACTTCGCAATTCCAATTGTTGAACACTGTTCTGGTAAGCTGACAAAACGTCTTTTAATTTTTGGTGCCAATTTTCTTCTTTTGAAACACAGCAAGGCTGATCGGTTACCCTATTTGTGTGAAAAAATCAAAGTGAGACTGTGACTAGTTCTTTAAAATTCAAATTTAGGAAAAACGCCTTTTTTAAATGGTTATAATGCTGATGACGGAAAAAAAAACCTCTTAATCTCGAAACTGCTGCGAATTTTTAAAAAGGCGTTTTGTCAGCTTGTGGCATGCTGACAGAGTTGTTTGAGTTTTTTTCGAGGCTCTCCACCAACTAAACTAAACCCATTCCTCTTAAAAGGGGAATTTAACTCGACAATACCGCCTTATAATATTATAACTTAAATGATGATTATCTAACCCAACTCACCTAGCCTACTGCACTACCCTTCCAACAATCCAGAGTTGTTTTTTGTATTTTCCGCAAAAAGCATTACATAAAGTTGATGAAGAGCTCACGAATCATAGTACTCATATTATAGGCCTACTTGGTCACCCAGCTATCGGTACAAAAATATCAAAGAGAGAAAATCTATTCAAGCGTCATACACGCAGACTGGTCTCACATCTTAAAAAAACAAAAAAACAGCCCCCCCCCCAAAAAAAAAAAAAAAAAAAAAAAAAACCACAGCATGTTTTTGAGTTATAACTGAGCTTGAAACTTAAAAGTCAGGCACCTTCCTTAGAAGACCTATGTGTATTTTTACAAGTAAGCAAAAAGCAAAGCAATTAAAACAAGACACGGGTTAACAGTTAACAGTTTAATAATGAAATTTTAAAAGTTCAAAAACCTTTATTATTGTAGAAAAGTACCAAAGGTGCTATTTCATCTGTACTGTCCATACAGCACCTTTAATGATGATATCAAGATGTAATGACAGGACATCAGTGATACAAGCATATGTGGGTGATAGACCATTTTTCATTTTATTACAAGTTAGGAAAAACAATGACATACATAATGTAGGCTACATGACACGATACTGATATTCTTTTGTGCTAATGATTGACAAGTTACAATAAAGTTTCATCCACTTTACAGCAATTATCTACATGACATGATTCAAAACCTACAACATATGTTCTGACAACTTTATCTGAAAAAGAAAGATACCGTCAAAAAATTATATAATATTCTGAGTATCTGACAAAACTTTAAATCCATACTGCAAAAATACCAATAAAGTTTTATTTTTCCTACCTTTTGATCAAAATGTTTCCAAGTCAAGGACACCAAGAGGTAGAGCCTACTGTATAATGTTTGAACAAATAAAGCATTGAATGTGACTGCACATTTGCAGGTAAAATGTTACTGACACTCACGGACAGATACAGGTGAGAGGCACGTCTTTAGCCCAGTTGGTTTCATGCTGGACTACAGAGCTGTTGGCCCTTCATAGAATATGGTACCAAACGAGGCATTCAGATCATCGGTTAATGAGGGAAGTTTTTTAAGTTCTGCACCTATTTAGCTTGGCTCTGTTGGAAATGGGTTTTAAATTCCAAGGTCCTTCCTCTTGAAAATAACCTTACAACTTACAGTGTAGAAAGAGGCATTATACCTAAACAATTTCAATACATTTAACTTCATTTGGTGGATTATGGGTATGAAGGAACACCATTACATTGTAATTTAAAACCCGAATGGACATCACAATACATGTCCATCACTGTTTCTATGTGGTTTTCAAAATTCTTAGAAAAAAACCAAACAATTAACGGCTCAAGATCTTCAACACTTTTTCCTGGGTACACTCGAAAGACTGAACAACAGCAAGAACAAAAAGCACTAAAGACTGAATTTTAGTAACATAAATTCATGTAGGGCCTACATGATATAATATATATGTGAGGCATGATGAAATCAGGCGCTCGTCAAAGTAATGAAATAAAAAAATCTGCATTTTACTACCAGTCTGTAAATTATTTTTTGAATTTTTGTTTTTTGGTTCAATACCTTAAATGTCCATTTCAAAACATTCTTATGTGTGGATTTTATGGATAAATGTTGATTAAAGGCACGAAAAATGTACATTTGCAGTTTCCAAGGACTCCTGAACTATGGAAGTCACCAAACTTTGGCTGCCATTTTCTTGCTAATTTTACTTCTGAAACCAGGCCACCTCACCTGCTTCAATCGCAAATATAATCTTCTCTTCTATCAAGATTGTGGGGGTTTTTTTTTCATCAAATGAGAAGACCAATAACTTCATATCCAAATTTTGGACATGAGGAGTTATTATAAATTATTGGTATAATCTTAAAGCTTGTCTGGTTTCTTCCTTAGCTTGATAGTCCGTGGAAACTGAAATCTTACATTTTTTGGTGCCTTTCATCAACATTTTTCAGTAAAATCCACCCAGAAATATGTTCTTAGTAAGACAAAAAAAATTCAACAAAAATTGCCAAACTGGCAGAAAAATGCTAGCTTCTTCAATTGATTTATTTTGACGAGCACCTGATATATAATATATATATCATCTATAAAAATGTGTGTGTGAGTAAGGCAGTGTGGTGGAATCAGGCGCTCGTCAAAATAACGAAATAGGAGAAACAGGCATTTTTCCGCTAGTTTAGAAATTTTGATAAAATTTTCATTTTTTGGCTTTTAACCTCTTTTATGTACATATAAAAACACATTTCCGCGAGAATCCTACTGAAAAACATTGATGAAAGGCACAAAATATGTCATTTTTCAGTTTTCAAAGACTAGCTGGAGTTACCAAACTTTGGCAGCCATTTTCTCGCTAACTTCACTACTGAAACCAGGCGACCTCATTTCCTTCAAACACAAGTATCTTCAGTTCTATTCAACATAAATGGATATTTTTATTTCATTGGAAGCAAAGCAAATAAATCAGCTTTCACATAATATAAATAACTCCACATGCCCATAAACTGACAAGCGCCTGATTCCATCACATCGTGACACATAATATAATCATAGGATGTAGCACCCTTTGACCATGGTACATTATAAATGAAGTCTGTGTGCATATTTTATGAAGTCTGTGCATATTTCTGCTATGATAAATATATTTCCCTCAAGTAATTAAAGAATTCTTTCAAATTTTGTACATGATATATTTTTCCATTCACAATCCCCGAACACAGTTTGATTTGAACACTTGAGCAATAAAATAACAGCAATATGAATTTCGTCAATTTTTCTGGCCACTATGAACAGTATTGAAACAAAATGTGACTACATGTTCTTCATTTTTGTAAGGTGTCTATGAAACAACAATAATGAGGATAAAAAAAGAAACTGAATACGATAAACACTCAGACTTCATACAATAAATTGGTCGCTTTTAAGGACAAGCGGGCTAACCCAGATTTTGGGGGTTTCCAGAAATCTTGACAAACACCAAAAATGGATATTGCCCTACCTATAGGAGAAGTTTGGTTTCATTGGTGTGTATTATATTTGTTTAATTATAGAGAAAACCCTCCTTGTCTTTTAAAGAAACTGAAAAAGGGGCAAGAACTTTACCTTCAATTTTCTCAAAACAGCATTTTTCGGTATAGCCCCCTTGTGCCTAAAAGTGACCAATTAGCTTTAATCATGAACCATAACAATTCGTTAACTTAGAATTACAAAATTTTATATGACAATTTTGGCCGTTTTGAGTTACTAAAACCAAGAGGTCAGAAACCAAATGTCCTACCTGCTCAATCAAAATCATAGGATTATTCGTAATCGTTATCAAGATATTCAAAGAATTGCATTAGAAAAAGATTGACATGTTGTGAAACTCAAAATGTTTTAACGTCAAATTTCTCAAAACTAGGTAGGCCTACTGAGCAGATAGAACTTGGTAATTCTGGGGTAGCGAATTATATATTCCATGATATCTGCTTTACCTAGAAGAAAAACAAGAGAAAAAACAAAATCACAGATCCATTCAGCTAAAGCAAAGTTCACTTTGCAGTAGCAAACATTAAAGGCTAATAAAGGGAGGTATTACAGGTACAGTTGACACTGACAGTTTTGTAACAAATTTTGGCCTCCAGCAAGCTTGTGGCCTATCCTGGGACTGGTTTGTGATTACACGCTGCGATCAATCTGAAGTATCTCTGTTTGCCGTAGGATCAAAATCAAATTGTTCACACACATGGATAAATTCTTCAAATGATTTTTCTCTTACCGTATTACTGTTAAACTTAATTTTCAACAAAACACTCCCTAAAAAGATTTTGATAAACTAAAATATTGATTCTTTACTACATCACCCATGATGCCATAATGTAAATCAAATAAGATCAAAAGATCTACAGTTACACGTAGGTACTGAAACAATTCGAGTTTTCACACTGGAAAAGTGCATAAAAGTTGGGTGAAGCGTCAATTTCATTTCAAATTTATGCCATTTTTCTCCAAAGTAGTGTTGACAAGTAAAAAAACAAATGTACATGATTTGTGTTCAGTGTTCTTTCCTCTTTCGAAATAGGGTATTTTTTTTCCTTTTAACACCAGGGGCAATTCGTATGGTAACAAGGTTCATGTGTGGATCGTCATGCTCATGGTTATTCAAACACAAACTGACTGGCCATGACAAATGGATATGACCTTATTTCTTGACCATGAAAGTGGTAAAACTACAAAATAAGCAGAGTCAACAACCAATTTAAAACACCAAAAATCGCCGGGTTTTTTTTCAAACAAAACAATTCTTGTGTAGTACCAACAGAAAAGCCACTGGTGCACACATTGGGAAATCTGTGTTTTCTTGGTCAAGAGAAAACATTTAATTGCAAAGCACCCCCCAACCTTCCTCCTCCTGTTTTGTGTGTGATCTGGCCAACATGACATCCACCCAGAGGTACAATAAAAATAAGTTTTCAGCAAACAGTTCACACAGGGTCACTAAAAAAGATGCCAAGAATGACCTCATCAACATGATTGACCCAGCAGGTCAGTGGCAAACTTTTACCTTTAATGAATCTACATCACTGACAACAGTCATCAAGGTTCATACAGTAAAACACAAAATTTAATTGGTCACAATCACTCCACTGACTTCATGAGCCAACTGCCTTCACAGGTCACAGCAGTGTAGACTAAAAGAGTCCTACACACACTGCAGATTCCAGAAGGCCTAAGTTTGACCAGTCTACTGAGGGGAATCTGGAGGGGAGCATATGTAAAAATGGTATATCCCCCCCCCCCCCCCCCCAAAGTATCAAGACTCAATACAATTACAATGCTACTTAAAACAACTTCTCTTTCACTGTTAATTAACCCTTGCCTACTATTAATTCAACAGTCCTGACAATGAGAGTTAAAATGAAATTTAGTTTTGCTTGGCAGGAACGATAGAGAAAGACCAAGTATATAATATGGAAAAATATTTCCTCAGAACTTTTATTACAATTATCGCCTATTAAAATTACTAAAACATAATTTCACAATTTTCTCCTTCAGAATTCTGTGGAGTTTGCTTAAACTGAACACAGTGAATCCCAAAACAGTGGAAAAGTAAAAGAAATTTTTTGGGTCAATCTTTGTCCTATACTATAAATAAGAAAACTGTCAAATAGCGGAGTGCTCCTATTTCTAAACCAATAAGAATTGAGAGAAATGAAGTCTAAATCTTCACCAGAAACCCTCAAGTAATGCAGATCATCAAGTCTTGCGTTCTTCAAGACAACAAAATAAAAGAAAGTGACACACGTATTCAACTGTTTGCTAACATTTATCACAGACATCGATAGGCCTCCTCACTGTGTGCAGACATCGTGACGCAAGGATATCAAATGTAGACCTATGTCTGTTGCACAACCCGCGGTTGGTCATGGCCTATTGATAGTGTCTCTGCAAAGTGAGTTCACATAGAGTAGGCCATACATGAGCATGTGGCGGCACTTTGTGTGTTTCATGATGTCAATAGCATTGGGCAGTCTCACTTTTCTAGCCTAGCCCTGAGCGCAGTACAGCAATATAGTGTGCTGATCTACACTTTCGATCTCTTCTGGCAGATCCACAGATTTTAACTTAAGCTGACTCCACTGTATTATAACTTTGCTATTTAGCAACCATATACCTGCAAATTTCGTGTACATATTCTTTTCAACACACACAAGCACCATATAAACAAACAATACCATATATGCAATTTTTCCTTTTATATTTTGTCTGTCTCGGAATAAAGAAGGCCAGAATGATAATTTGTCCTGTTTGAATTTCAAAATGAGCAAAAACATAGAATTAGCACACTAAAGTACAAAATAGTGGTGCTTTTTCATGGAATCATTTAGTGCATTCAATTTGAATACAAAAAGAGGTTGAAAATTAACTACAGTGGAGTCTGCTTGTTAAAAACCAAATATGGTCAATTTGAAAACAGCAGTAAACCAAAAGAAAAGAAAATCTTTTTTACTTCTTCTATTACTATTAGAGCAACCTCTCTTAACCAAAAACTCGTCTTTTAAACCAAAGAAATTCTGGCAGTCCCACAGATTTCACTTTAAGTTTAAGTTAAGCAGATTCTGCTGTAATTTACAAACTTTGAGAAAAATTTGACACAAGTTTCAAGATGGCCAACTGGAGGGTCAAGTGAAGAAAAAATTGTTACAGTCTTATTCTTACTCCGTCACTTGAAATTATGCAGCATTGAGCATGACTGTGGGATAAGATTTCAAGGTTCTAGTTCTAGACCCTCTTCCGGCAGATAACATTAAGAGAGAGTGTGTGACCTGAAAAATCACAAACAAGATAACTATAGCTGGTCGGAGCACTATATTTTAAAACATGGGAGTCAAAGCCAAGGGCTGGAAGCATGGAGTTCTGATTCTAGTCCTGACAATGAGCTGGCTGTGTAATACATTTCCCTGCTATTTCTTATCTTTATTGTTTAGGCATATTATTTACTGGAATTTAATGGGGGGGGGGAAGGGGTGTTTAGAGAGAGAGAGAACACATACGCACAGTATACTGACTACCAAGTTTGCAGCTAAACTTGTAAAACAAAACATTGCAATGAAAAACCAACACAGAACAACAAGGAACAAATACTACATTTTTTGTATGTCTCACATTACTCAGTGTTTTTCTTCCTTACCCTTGACAGGCAATTTTGATACTTGCCCTGAACTCTTAGAATGGGTAATGATGCCCTAAAATACAGTGAAACATGCATTTATAACAAACCCTGATTCAATAAAAACTGAAATCCATGGAAGCAAAAAATGACTCTCGTTTTTTTATCCATTACAATCAACAACAAAAAAATTGTATTCCCCAAACTTGAGAGTTAATGAGGTCACTTACAGGGTGAACAGCCTGCGCTGATGTGACTTCACACATTTTCTCCCACTATACTATTACTCACTTTAATGCCATGAACATTATATACTCTGTTCCAAGCGGTCATCGATAAAATTTGATTGCCCTGCACGCTAGATCATTTCACACTTAATCAATTGCATATCAGACACTACATACTAAGACTGACCTATCAGAGATACACAGCCATCTTATGCAATCAATCAGAGGTACTTTTCCACATCAACACAAGCACTGTTGATATATATAATGACTATAAGGCTTGTCTTGTGCCTCAGCATGTGCCAGGGTTGGGAGAGGTTGGACGGGCTGCCAGCACAAAAAGGTGGGAGTTTGTAGGGGGGAGGGGGAATTAAAAATACAGTGTTATAGTAAATCACCAAACGAACTTGTAAAGTGTTTTTGCTTGGTCCGGATTGCTTCATGTTGTCATGAACAGTGTGGTCTGCTTAAACTTCAACCAAAATCTGTGGGACCGCCAATTTTTTTTCAGTTTGGCCAAGTTTTCGGTTTAGTGAGGTTTCTCAGGGATTTTATTTTCTTACTGTTTTTGAATTAACCATGTTTGGTTGAAACCAACTCCAATGCATTTTCAAAGCCTCTACAGGTTTGTTTACAAAAAACAAACTGAATAACACACCATTGCAGGCTTTCACAAATTTACCACAAGGTCAAGATCTATTGGCTCCCTCAAGTGCTTCTAGCTGACAAATGATAGTCGTGCCCCCCAGGATTTTCTGGTTGATCAGTGCAGTGGTTAAAGTGCCAAAATAACAGTCTAGGCACCACAATGCACAAAAGTCCTTTCTCAATCGATGCTTGGAAAATGATTTAAGACTCAAATTCCATCTAATTACAGTATGAACCAACAACACAGTCCAAAAGTTCTAACCAAATCCTAGAAGATGTTTGAAAGAGTGGACATTTCATCATAGAACAACTGAACTCCAGAACACACTGACGCAGTCCTGTAACTTCCTGTTCGTTGAGCATTACTCGAGCCAAACCACGATTCAGCAACCGTGAACGAGGGCTTTCATTCATGCGGTCTGCAAAAAATTTTTAAAAAAATTATTATAGAGTTTTTCATGAAAATTGGTAACAAAACAGTTGCTACAAAATATCCTGCAACACTAATCTAGCTAATGTGAAAGACATTTCATTTAGTGGGTAAATATACTCTGTCACATTTTTAAGTATACACATTTTGAAGCTGAATAAAACAAAATCTATGACACCAATTACTTTCAAATTTACACACTGATTACGTGATATAGGCCCTACCTGTCGCTGGTGAGCTGTTTTCAGATTTCTGAACGCGGGAGTGGTTTTGTATCTCTGCATGCATGTTACATGTTTCGTGTTTTTTTAGAATTACTCTTGATATGGCAATGATTTGTTTAAAAAAGAAGCACACATCAAAGCTTTGTCATTTTAGTAACAATTCGCCAGTGATAAAACTTGTTTTGTCTACGTTTCCTGATGTCACGCTCTACGAGAAAATGTGCTAAATCAGCTGGTTGGAATGATCCGCGGGGGTGCCTTAGTATCCACTGTTGCGAGACATTTTAATTTAACACGAAGAACTGTGTACACAACAATGGATCCCGAGAAAACAAAATCAGGAAAGGATCGACACCGCCTATGTGGGAGAAGAAAAACTACCCAAAGAGAGGCTCATTTTATACGCCTGTTGCATCTACAGAATCTTTTCAAAACGGCAAGACTAACCAGAGGTGAGTTGAACAACATACGACAACCCCAGCCTCAGACACTTTCTCAACTTGAGAGAGCATCGCATGAAGAGTGGAATAACATCCCTCAACAGGCAGTGCAGCGATCGATTGATTCAAAGCGGCGACGATGTCAGGCCATCATCAATGCTACTGATCGTGTTACTTTTGTAGACCACCCCCACACTCTTGTAAGTCGTGAATAAACTGTTATGTTAACATTCCGTATTGTTGTAGCTTTCTTCGTATTTAAAATTGATTGAATTCGTATTCTTGAAATTTTAAAGAAAATCGACTAATTGTGAAACTAGCTATTTTCATTTTAACACAGTGTATACTTAAAAATGTGACAGAGTATAGTAAATTTTCTGTTCTTTCTACTAGATAGATGATGGCGGTTTCACAAAATACAAGTTGCTGACATTTTTAAAATGATGGTAAAGACAAAAAGAAGAATAATGGTTTCCCAAGACACTTAAAAAAAAAAAAAGACAGAATATATGGGAACAAAAAAATATGCAGAAACAATTTGTTAGTTTTGTTTTAGTAGAGGTTTTACGGCGCTCTCATTACATAAGGTCATATGAGTGCCAAGGGGTAGATGTCAACAGAGAAGTCCTTACAGGGAATCAGGCTTACTCTGCTCACCTCTCTAGCTTCAACAGCACAAAGTCTGCTTCCACTATCAAGGCACCCTGGAAATAGCGGGTCACAAGTGTGTGACAAACATACAATTTACAAAAGAAGTAGAGGGAAAAGGACGATAGTAAGGATTAGGAAAGAAAAAGCAGCAATTCCCTGTTGCAGTTCAGGCACAATTATGAGCATAACATTGATGAATCAGCCCATTTCCAATTCTACTGTGCATAAGAACGCATTAATTATTAATGTTCCCACTTTGGGATGGCCTAAAGACACTCCAGTCAGTAGCACCGCCTCAGGGGGTACGAAGCAATTTGATAGATCAAATTTTATGAGATGATAAAATTAAAGCTACACGTAATTTCTATAGCTTTTTCTCTTTATTATCATTATTCTATTTCTCATTATCTTGATCTTTCAAAAACACTCCATCATTACTTAGCAGATGTGGTTCTGCATCTAGAAGAATACAAAAAAAAAGAAAAAAAGATTATGCCGAGTATCAAAACAATAAAGCCATACTGGGTAACAAAACAGATCTTACATTTAATGCACTCCGCTGTACTTCGCAATAGGTAATAGAACAGAAATGGATATTCCTGGCAATGTTGAGAGCACATGTTGTTCTGTAAAAAAAGTAAAATGAAAAGACATAGGCCTATATTAATATATATATATGTATTTCATGTCATAACATTGAGCCAAACCATACTGCATGGGATACTAGCCAAAAGATAGAGACAATCGATAAATATATCTTCCTTAGGTGAAAAATTCAATCACTTCTCTCACGGCTGCATAAAATGCTAAAAAGTCTTATCACTACACCACAAGACCAGGGGCTGACATTTGGTGCTAACATCCACTTGCATCAAAACCAGTATCGGTGTCTACTAACAAAACTCACACTCTCACTGCACCTGATTGCGTTTTATTCTTGTTTTAGACATAGCTTTTAAAGAGCAAAACTACTGACCAGGACTCCAGACGTTACAGCTAAGAGAACATATTGAGCCCAGCACATTATATCGAGGTTTTACTGTATTCCTCATTGTCTTTCAGTGCGCATTACCCTTTGGGCTTGGAAGGGGATGAGGATGCAACAACAGATGTCGTTACTGTGTCGTGGCGTCATACACACCCACCCTTCATACCAGGCCTGGGATTCAAAACGATCATATCTTAAAAACCCTACTTTTCAGGAGAAGCAAAAAAACTGATTTTCTCTCCACACAGATAATTTGGGGATGTGATTTTTTTCCATATTACAGGTTGAAAAAAGTTACGATATTAAGGCACTGATTGCTTGGCAACAAAACTATCATAAGTTGAGTTACGATAGAAGTTGAAAAACTTCCTTTATGAATTACATAGTATTGAATCTCAAGTTACGATAGTTTCAATGCCAAGGAGGACATATTACAATCTAATATACCCAAGGATAGGATACCAGTATAACATACATCTTTCTATTTCAATGTAAGTCTGCGGCAACAAAACTATTGCAACCTAGAGTAACTATACTTTTGTATTAAAAAGAGATTTACATTTGTTTTTTAAAGTATTGTAAGTCAAAATACGATACTTTTGTTGCTACGATTTCGCCGCAATAAACTTAAGATACATGTTCATGACAGCATAACTTTTTTATTTATTGAGCTTCTTTATGGTACACCGTTTTGACATAAGATGCCCTCCAGAAAACAGTTTAACATATCTTTTAATGCAAAAATATCGTAACTCGAGTTACGATAGTTTTGAAACCCAGGCCCAATACTCCCCTCATTGTTTCAAAGAGGTGCACTTACTATGTAGACATGTTGATTGGTTTAATATGATTGTATTTTTACCATAAGTACCACTTGTGTAAAAACTGCTGCGAAAAATCTGACGATGCCTAATAAATTGCCCGGTTGCATACTACTTGCGGCCAGGGATTAAAAAAAGAGCACTTCAACTCAGTTGTATTTATATTTAAGTTTAAATCAAGGGAGTGCTTACTTAGGCCACACATGGCCTAAATAAGGTCAACCCCCCACCTAACATTATTTAGGCCACCTGTGGCCTAAATAAGGTTTCCTCCTCCCCGGAACATTATATAGGCCACATATATGCTCAAACTCAAACTACCCTTTTCAGGTAACTGAGTTCGTTCCACTTTCGTAATGGTGCACCTTTCTCATTGAGTACAGTTTTGTCTCAGTGTACAACTTATAAATCATAATCATAATGAAAATTGTAAAAACAAAGCACAATACTCGAAATTTTGCTCAATCCCAGTGGTTTGAATGAGGGCCAGATTTTTCCTTCCTGGAGGGGCAAAAGCTAGTCTACCATTTTGGCACACTTTGGTCAAGTGAAAAGGTCAAATCCTCCGAATAGACTTATGGATCAAATTTGGAGTATAAAAAGTGTGTACACAAACAACGTGCCTGCCTGAGTCAAAGTTACACTATCTATTCTTTGCCTGAGTGGCACTCTCTCATACTGTCTCGTATTAGTAGTACAGTACTAGTAGGCAGTTTAGTGAACATGCACGCAGCAGGGCGACTCGGCCTCGATACGCCCCGTAGATTTTTGTGATCGGCCATGAAGCCTCCTGTTTTGATGCGTCTAAACAACTCCGTTTTGTTAATTGCACTGCCACGTCCGACAGGCCTACATTTTTTTTAAAAGAAAAGAAAGATAATCAAAATGGTGGTCTTCGTGTGAAAATCGATACGGTAGAACTTGATATATATTAAAATTTGTTTCTGAAAACAAGGCAATTTTTACAACGCGATGAAATAAAAACTACTGGCTGTGTTATCCTGTATATACATGTATACATTATGAAAATTCAAGACCTATTATTATTTTCCAAGATCTTTTGACGCCTGAGCTGTATAGGTTGAAGTTTTCACAACGCTAATAGGGCTTTCCGTAAAAATGCATAGATCTACAAAAGCCGCACCGCCGAATCGACTGTACCGGCTAGTCAGCGACCCCAGCACCCCGCTCTCCCCTGCACACTAGTGATAACGTGTTGCTTGGGCATCACATTATTCAACTTAGATTTATACATACAGCTATGGTGACTGACAAAACAATTCACAGGTTGTTGTTTTTTTACCATATACAGTCAAACCTGCCATGACCGCCACCTCTAAAGACGACCACCTGTACAAATGGCCACTTTCCATTCCCCCCTTGCGTTTTTTCTATATAATTTAACTGTGTAAAACGGGCACCTGTCCAACGCCGCCATGGCCACCATATTTTATCACACAATCTCTATCACATTAAGCAATAACACCTGTCTTAGGCGGCCACCTTAGTGACTTCATTGCATTTTGTGATAAATTGTGCATTGGCCCCTGGCGTTGTGGGCGAGCTGTCATAATTCAATCACCTGTCGTTGTTGTTAGGTAGTCCCTCCAACCGATCATGTTGCGTAGGCCCCTCCCACTGTTGACCAATAGTAATAGCTACCAATTTTCAACTGCTGGTGAGGTAAGCGTGTGATCCCTTATAACCCATAAGCCCCGCCCAGAACTCATACACAAATCGTAAGTGAGATGAGTGGTCACTGTTTACCCCGTCTGTAACAATGGACGTTGACGTGAACTTGTGACAGAAGCGTCGCTCGTTCTCCGAGTGGTGGCGACCCATGTGTTTGTTTTAACATGGCACTCGGTCTTCCTCGTCTGACACATTTCGTTTTATAGTCACCCTTGTGCAAAATCAGCAACAAAATAAAAATTACAAACAAAATACAAACCAACAACAACAACAATTAAGACCACAACAATGCGGCTTCTTTCGATTGGGACCTCAGATGGGATTTGTTTGTTTTCTTCATCTTGATCAGTCCTGCCTAAGACGGCCACCCGTCTTATACGGTCACTTTTCTCCTTGACAATGGGTGGCCGTCTTACACAGGTTTGACTGTATTTGACTTTTGAATAGTGCAAGTGATAGCTAAATCTAGATTCCCCGTCTTGGATCAGTAGTAGTAGGCCTAGGCTAGAAAAAGTAGCCACAGAGCAAAATGGTGAAATGGTATGAGTTTAACGCCCCTATCAACACGGGACCTCCTAATTTAACGTCCGTCTCCGATAGGACCGAGCCAAGTGGGAAGTTCGTGTAAAGTGCCTTTCCCAAGGACACAACGTCGGATCGAGCTGAGGCTCGAACACCGGAACCCGCAATCTCACGATTACGAGTCCGGTAGCAGCCAGAGAGCCTACAGCTGCAAGACCTAACTTATTGTTATGCCTTTGAGCTTTGGAAATGAAATAAAACGAATTGTACAATTCTAGTTAATTCTTGATTCATCATCTAACTATATTTTCCAGAGTTAATAATAACAAATCTCACCATAACAATTACTTTTACTTTTATTAGATAGATACAACTCCCCCCCCCCCCCCCTAAATTCTGTTTTGCGCAAACTTACTAGATTCTAGTAGAGAGCAGAGATTATAAGCATCTGCTCAGTCTTTCAGTAGGCCTACATAATAATTTTATGTTATTATTTTCTGGATATTTTTACATTATCAAATTGTGCCATTTTCTTTGATAAGAATAGCATTAGCAGTGGAATTTTTAGAAAGCGAGCCTCTGACTCAATAATTTTTTTTTATTGTGCTAATCAAAGAAAATGACTTATTCATAATAACTGAAAACAACAGTTGTCATGAATAGTGAAGAAAAGTGTGTGAAAAAAAAAAGTAATGAGGTACACTATAATTTGTCCAAAAAATTGCCAGTGCAAGTGAAGATCATAAGATGATTTTGTTATTTTCTGGTCATCTTTCTACAGTTTATTAAATGTTCCAGTGGGCCTACTACTATGTATCTGAAGAACATTTTGCTTGATTTTGTACTTGAAAGCATAAAATACAGTTTCACACAAATGTATGTAGGCCTACAATACTTTGAATAAAAAGAATAAGTAGCTGACTTATGGTCATTTGTTTTTTTAACGGAATCCGTTTTACTTTGAGAAAAGCGCTAAAAACAAGTTTTAAAATTTTAAGAATGCCCATAATATTAGGGAATTACTACCTAGTTGGCTTACTCTTTAACAATCATGAGCAGTTAAGAAAAACAAAGAGAATGATGTAGGATTTGTCTAAATATGACCATTAGTAGCAGTAAGGATATTGCCCATTTTGTCCGATTATCATTGCAGGTGATTTTTATAATCACTCTGCACTGTACCTTTATAAGTACAAAAAAATATTTCTGTGACTTTGCAAAGAGGTGTTTTGTAGTTGTGTGCATTATATGTAAACTTCTCAACAAAATAAAGTACATTTGGACCGTACAACTCAGGTAGACACTCACGAACACAATAACACTCACACACTTACAGTACACACATTACACACACGCATACAAAAACACTATTACATTTACTCTCTCTCTCTCTCTCTCTCTCTCTCTCTCACTCACCACAACCACACACACACACAACTCCTACCCTTTGTCCACTTTTCATTCATAATCATTCATCTACATGTATTTTGAAATAATACCCCTCACAAAATAAAAGATCAGTAGAATCTTGATCTTGCGAATACATGATTAGTTCTAGAAATCTACTTTAAAAACAAACTGCTGTATATATGATCTAATGTAGTAGGACTAGCCTATCAGCATAACCATGCCATTCTAATCTGTTGCTCATCTCAAATCCTCAAAATGCTTAGACATTCAGAGTTGCCAGGTGGCAGTGTTACTCTAGATTCTGTTAAATACATCATATTTGCCGGGATGATTTACCAAACAAACATATAAAAAAATAATAAAGAAATTAAACAAACCACTTTTTTCCCCCAAAAAGTCTTTTAAAAAATTAAGAATGACGATTAAGGTTGAAGTTTAACTGGAATAATGTCGAACCGAGTCTGCCCACCATGGTTTTTTTCTTCTTCTTTTTAAAACCTTGCCTTACCCTAACACTAAACGATGTTACGCTACACCCCGAGGTCCACCTATCCACTTTTGAAGAAAATACGTATAAATTATTAATTAATTCAGTACAGGTAATTCAGACATGTACCAACGGCACGGGTTTTTAACTGCAGATTTGTATACAGAAAAGGACTACACCCTGAGATCCACCTATCCACTTTCGAAGAAAATACGTATAAATTATTAATAAATTCAGTACGGGTAATTCAGACATGTACCAACAGCACAGGTTTTTAACTGCAGATTTTTATACAGAAAAGGACCTTAAATTGATTCTAGATTCATTACATGTCCTGCTGTAATTGAAGATGGATGTGAAGAGGGTTTCTTTCTCTCTATTTGGCCTAAATAAGGTTAGGTGGGGGGCTAGCTTATATAGGCCATGTGGCCTAAATAAGGTAAGGGAGGGGGGGGGGAGGGTTAGCTTATTTAAATAAGGTTAGGGAGGGAGGTTTAGCTTATTTAGGCCATATGTGGCCTAAATAAGGTCACCCTTAAATCAACATAACCATTTGACTTAAACAAATGTAAAGAAAAAGATGTGCTGGGACCCAAGAAAAAGATCAAATTGAATGAAGATCAACTAAAGCGACTTCAACACAAGTGAAGTTGACGGTATTTAACCTGACGTCACTTTTTAAAAAAAAAACTGCATACAGTCTAGCAAAGCACATTGTAAATCTGGCAGGACATGAAAATGTGTATAAATGTCTCAAAGTACGACTCTTAAATGATATCAAGGGCGGCAGACAAAGTTGGACAATTAACCATTTAACACCTAGAGTAGCGTTGCCTGGAGCCTATCATTGTGCACCTAGAGCGTAGAGCGGCATTGCGCAGTGAGTGTCACATCCATTTCTGTGAAGTCTAGAAAGAATGTCTGATTAGAATTGACTTTAAAGCAAAATAGAGTTGTTGTTGTTGTGTTCTTTTTTTTCTTGAGTTGAATAGTCGAAAATAGAGTGTGTGTGAATTTTTAACGTAAATACATTATATAATTATATATATATATATATATATATGACAAAATGGGCTGAAAATTGGACAAATAAACAACAAAAAACTTTTTAATACATAAAAACTCAGCCTATGAGGTGATCTTAACCAAAACAAAAACATATTCAAAGTTCATTTCTCAGTCTACCATTTCTAATTAGAGTCTCTTGAGGAGTTGGTTATTTTTTAATTTGAAGAAATAGATGGGTAACGAATTAGAACCCAATAGTCACAACTATAATGGGAGAAATAAATAACTCGCCCACACTGTATAGCAGTGGAAACTGGCTCGCTGGAAGCAGTATTCTTTTCCTAATACAATTGCATTTTTTCCAAATCGTTTTATTTTGTACAAAAAAATTTTTTTAATAAATAAATTAATTTAAAAAATATATATAAAAAAATAAAATTAAAAAAATATATTTCAAAAAATAAAAAAATATATATACACATGTATGTGTATGATAGTTCTAAAGGAAAATCTTTTTCCAGGATTTTGGGGCATGTATCAGGACACATCTTGAGGAGCTAAATGCTTTAAATTATGCCTTTTATGCCACATCAACATTTGTTTTGGGTTCATAGCCACTCAGATTTTAAAAAAAAAATTTTTTTTATCATATCTGCTTGGATTAGCAATTTTTCCTTAACTGAGCCATGAGAAGCATTTCCTCTTATTTTACTCCACCATGGTACACTCACTACTAGTAGACTACAACTTCACCAAGACCTCAATGCAGAATGACAGGAAGTTGTTGCTTGTTTGCTTTGTTTGAACAGAGACACAATAATGGTCATTTAGTTAGTGCAGGGAAAAAGTAACACATAGACAAAAACAACAGCGGGAAAGTAAAGCAGTAGTAGGCCTAGAACCTACCAGTGGCGCCCTCCAACCCCCAGCCAAGTTGTTGTGTATTGCGAAACAATGAACAACTATTGAAGAGGAAACGCACTGACTCACATTCAATCATACAGTACAGGAAACATCTTTTCACATGACAGCAAGCACCCTCAGCGAACTGAAGTGTATAGCCTAGGCTGCTCAGACAAACCTCTGATGTATACTACATCCTTGACCATAACCACTGTCCTTGGTTTTTAATAGAGAGGTTGCTCTCTCTCTGTCTCTCTCTCTCTCTCACTCACTACTTTGGTAAACAAAATTTGCTGTAGCGTTTTATAAGACCTACCCTACCCCTCGCTGACATCAGTTTTTTTCAGTAAGGGTGAGTTGTTTATGCCGTATGCGTGTTTTGAAAATGTAAACCATGTTGAGAGAGAGAATAGCAAAAGAGAGAGAGAGAGAGAGAGAGAGAGAGAGAGAGAGAGAGAGAGAGAGAGAAAGAGAGAGAGAGAGAGAGATTGGTATAAGTGTAGGCCAACAATCCCTACTTAAGCTGAGGGTACAAGTGTAGTCAAAAATATGGGTATTGACAGAAGTGTTCAGTGGTAGATCTAGCCTTGCCTACACACTTTATTTGGGTGTCCAGAGTCTGCGGTCCTGTGTAGTTACGAATTGCTATCTCATGTGTCAACAGCCAGCACACTTCCTCTTCAACAGAAATTGCACAGTATGCAACAACTTGCCAGCATTCTTCAAAGTCATGTATAGGTGAACTTGTAGCAGAGAGTGGACTATGACATAGCAAAATAGGCAGAAAGTTTTCTTGGTCGTGTAAAACAACTGATCTTGGTAGATGTGAATATTATTTATTATGAGGGGGGAAAAAAGTTTTTTTAAAAACAACCAAATCTGCATGACAATTTACACAACATGCATGTTGGCATGGATAAAAGGAACTCTAGAATACCTAAAAACATCTGACCAAATAGTCCAACTTTGACCATAATCCTCAATATCTGAAATTTGTACACAAAACGAATAGGTTTCGGCATTCCACTGATTTCATTATTATTGGAATGCTAGATTGTATAATTCTAAATTAAAAGAAAAAATTCAGGACTTGAAAATTTCTTCATTAAATGATGTTCACTATGATGCCTGCTAGACTGGAGTGGGTTTTTTTTCATCCAATTTTAATTAATTTCATGTTTTTAAAGTTTTATAAATACGTTTCAACTTACCGCTGAATGTAAAGAAATGACATCTCTGAAACAAGGAAGCAGTGCAGCCACTGACGGGCCACATTTACTGAAATGAACAGCACCAACATTCTGTTCCAAGAGCAATCGTCTTATGACAAGCAAGACCAGCTTGGGTATTTCCAGTGTGCTGAGAAACAGTACCTTCGACTCACAACAGTGCAAAGTTTTGTAGAGTTGTGACAATTCACCAGCCAAGAAGAGCAAGCATTCATTCTATCCCGGACGAAAGAAAAAAAATAATTTAGAGATTTAGAATGAAACAAAACACATTACATGAGAGAAAGAGAGATAAAATTAAAATGCAACTTGATTAAAGTCAAAGGACATGCCTATATACTGACTGGATCCCTACGTTATTCATTAATTTTAGTTGAAAATTCAGTTCTTGTTTTCGTTTACCAAATAAAAAACAACTTTTTCAAAGACATACTTTAGTTATCAAGACAACTTTATTTTCTACATTAAATTTTTCCATTTTTCATTGAAATGTCATCACATGTAAATGAAAATCATGTCAGGCCACTCTGCTATGTTCAGCTTAACTCAATAAATCAGAATGCACAATTCTCAAGCCTGCTAGTTTCACACACAGCCATGGAATATAATCCTTTCATAAATTTGCTCTTAATAAACATCACTCTATTTTTTATTTTATTTTGCATCCTTTAAACGTGGAACCTCTTGATTTATCTAAATACTACTATCTACAACTACAACAGTGCTTGCCAGCCTGGGCAATATTGCCCACTTGTGGATGATTTGGTAATTTTTGTGGGTGATGGTGATTGTCTTTATAGACCAGGAGAAGGCTTTTGACAGAGTAAACCATGCAAAACTCTGGAAGACACTCAAAAAGTATGGTGCGGCGTCAGAGGACAAATGTTAGATAATGTCAGAGCTATACCAACAGTAGCAGCTCAGTAAGAACAAAGGAAGGCAATACAGACTGGTTCAAAGTAAGATCTGGAGTACGACAGGGATGCGTTCTATCTCCCCATAATATATATATATATATATGGACACAATAACGCAAGACGGAAACCAAAGCCTAGAAAACCTAAATGAATTTCTGTTCACAAACGACCAATGTCTTATTCATCATGACCAGCAAAGCCTCCAAAATCACACTACCAAACTCAACAACAGCTGTGAGAAATTCAACATGAAAATAAGCACATCAAAGACAGAAGTTATGAAAGTGAGCCGAAACCATAGTCCCCTGAGCATCCATGTCACCAGTAAACAACTGAAACAGGTGAAGGAGTTCAAATATCTTGGCAGCACTTTTTCTGAAAACGGGTCCATAGACAGAGAAATAGAAATGCGAACTCAAAAAGCCAACGCTGACACCTACCAGCTCGCACCCCTCCTATCTCATCCAAACATTTCCATGGACACAAAGAGACAGCTTATCACCTCAATATTCATACCAACATTATGTTATTTATACAGTGCCAGACCTGGGCTTTAAGCAAAACCCATGAAAGTAAAATCACTGCATGCGAAATGAAATGTCTCCGCAAAATGCTTAACATCACGAGACGAGACAGGCAGAGAAATGAAGAAGTAATAGCAGCTATCAGCACTGAGTCCTCCCTGCGTTACAAAGAAAGATAGAGGATAAAATGGTTTGGCCACCTGTTACGCATGTCACCTGACCAGCCAGCCTCGAGAGCCGACAACACCAAGCACTTGGGCTATAAAGGAAGAGGAAGGCCACGCAAAAGGTGGATCGAGGTTGTCAAAGAAACCCTAAAGAAAACATTATAACATCACAACTGAAAGAGCTGCGGAGTTGGCCTACCATAGAAAACTGCATCCCCCCTCGATGCTTAACGGCAACAGAGGATGAAAAAGTAAAAGTAAAGTAAGATGGTGATTATCTGAATAGTGACAAGTATTATTAGATGCTCTGCTTGGAAACACATGTGTGGGCAGTACAATTTTTTGGGCTTCCTAAAGGTAGCAATTTTTAAAGTGGTCGCTGGCAATAAGAAAGTTGACAGGCACGGATTATCGACGACAGGAGGACTGCCATCTGTTATGCAAAGGATGTTTTCCACTCTGCACTTAAAAGGGTCAATTCCCACATATAGGAACGAATTATTGAGTATGACTAAGACAGAGCCCAAAGTCTGAAAGTGACAGATTTGCTAGCATTAGCATCTGTCTTATAAATAAAATAGCCCATTGCCACTACTGGGTTATTGAGGCAGGACAAACAGAGACAATATCTGCAGACCAGGGAGTGATGAGGAAAAAGTAAATAATATGACATAATAATAATAAAAGTAATAATAAGTACACCAACATAAATATTAGTCTTTTCGATCAGAGCATAAGCAGGGAAAAAGACAGCGATGTATACATGTGTGACAACAGACAAGGCAAAACAAGAGAAACTTTAACATGGGTCTGAAAAAAAAGAAAATGAAATCATCCGGTAAACAGTGTGCACACAAAAAAGACACGCTAGGATCTTGAACTCACTATCTTGCGAAAAAACTATTAAACTTAAATGAGAAATTAAAACACTTAAAAAAAGGAGAGGGGCTCTGGTGGTCGAGAGGTTACAGTGTGTGCCTCTCATTCGATAGGTCTTGGGTTTGAATCCAGAAAGCCACAGGAAAATTTTCTTCTAAAAAATGTTCTCCCTTTCCTGCTCTTTAACTATGCTGTCGTCTGCTTTTGTCTCCACTTTCTGCCAACACCCCCTCACCTCTTTTGCCCCCATCCATAAAACACTTTAAAAAAAAAAAAGTTTAACATTACAGTCACCAGCAGAGAGGAGAACAAGAAGAAAACACTTGCCTCGTTCCTTGATGATACAATCCCAAGAGAGACTGCATGTTGCAACGCAGAGACCTGAGCCAAACTTTCAAAGGATATCAAAGCAGGGTCTTCTCCATCACAGCTTTCCACAGTTGCAACAGAAGAAAAGAGCTGTTCTTGTGACTTAGACAAAATCATGCCACATAATGTCTGCAAAATTAGCTTGAGGCCTTCCCTATTTCCCTCCTTATTCACTGACAATAAAGAGAAGGCAGACGAATATCGCGCTGCTGCAGAATCACAAAGGTTCCTTGTGAATAGACTAAGATGCAATTCGGTGATTATTACAGACAAGTTTGTTCCATCTCCAGATAACACTGCACTTTTGAAGTCATCGGTAGAGATTGAAAAGACACCAGGATGTTGCTGCCAAAGGGATAAAATACTGAGCGTAACAAACTGTCTAAATGGTCCTTGTTCACTTTTTTCTATTAGAGCTTTCACGACTTTTCCAGTCACTTCTTTGGTTGGTTTATATGAAGCAGAAAAATCTAGCAATAAAATTAATGCATCCAGCGTGTTATCGAAGTCCAAAGCAGCCTCCACTATATCAGTGTGGTAAAAACTGAATTCTTTTTGTACTGCAGTGATGGAACTGCAGGGTAAAAGGACAACTGGACTTGATGGCATCAGAATAATATTTCTTTTTAAATAAGCCATCTGTTTTGGAAGCCCAGAAGCTGTCAGTTTTCTTGGGAAAACTGATGAATCTAAATTTTGAACCTGTGTGTCTTTTGCCACACTGTGAAAATCACCTTGATGATGAAGAACACTGCTGTTGCCTTCCTCAACCCCTGATGATGGACTAGATGTGCGTGTGTGACGAGAAACATCACAATCAGACACTTCATCTAGGGAACCAGACTTTAAACCACCGGTTTTCAAAGAGGTAGAACATGTTTCTTTTTCATCACTCAAGCATCCTTTCAAGCTTTCCTTTTGGACTATCTTATGGGAATTTTCCCTTTGTTCAGTGTCACTCTCAGTTCTGTCTAGAAATGAATTGAACGGCAAGTCAGAAAGGAGAAATGGCACAGACCCTACTAAAGGTTCTGCACACATTTTTCCAGCAGTTGCCTTTTTGTGAAAGTTAATCTCCTCATGAGGTACTTTTGCCTTTGAATTCAAATCATCCAATGTATCTACTGAAGTATGCAATCCTTGCTGCACATTTTCTTTTGATGATGCAGACCTATTACAGCCATCCTGATGATAAAACATGCTGTTGCTTCTCTCAAGTACTGAAGATAAAGAAGAAGTATGTTGACTTCTGTCCGGATCCCAAGGTATACAGACAGGCTTTTCAACTGGTACATCATACACTGAATCACCAGCGTTCATGGAAGACAAAAAAGCTTGTGTTTCTTCACATTTATCCTCTTTCCTGATTTTCTTTTCTGACACATCATGGTTGTTTTCACTTTTCTCATAGCCACCATCATTTCCACTGTTGAAAGAATTGCACAAACTTTTAAGTCCATGAAAGGGAAAAGATAAAGTTTCTAATGGCTCAGCATTGATTCTGTCTCGAGTCTTTTTTTTGCAAACCTCATCCTCTGTACATGGCACTTTTGTCTTCCCTGACGGATTTTGCAAAGAATCTAATACCTCCCAAGCACTTTCTCGATCTGTTCTAATCAAATGTCGGCTTTTAGGAAGTGCAATAATATGATTAACATGGCCCTTTGATGAACAAAGTTCTTTCTTGACCATCGATACATTTTTGAATGATCCACCATGTCCTCGTTCGTTTTCCTTTGGCTTTTGCTCAAGTTCAAGTACTTTAAGATCTACATTACTGATGTTCGCTTTTGTTGAAGCAATAACTTGAAGATCAGGAAGGTCATCAGGTGGATCAATTTTGTTATCTAGTGCAGTTTTATGGCGCTTTTTCTGAGGCCTTGATACTGAATCCGATTTAACTCGTTGCAACGACAATTTCAATTTCTTTCTCGGAACACTTTCAGGATACCCATCTGAAATGGAAGGCAACGTTTCATGAATTCCATCTGTAATTATGCATGAATCACCATCTGATAAACTACCTTCTGAATCTATAACAACAACATTCATATCTGAGTCTAGATCTAGATCTAGATCATCTAGATCTATAACATCATGGTGATCAGAGCCGGATGAAATGGAGATAATATCCAAATCAAAGTTGGACGAAACAACATTGGCGTTTGAGTTTGAGCTTGATCGACAATTACTATCATATTTTTTGGTGGACTTCTCAAACTTTTGTGGTGTCGATGAACTGACCACAACAAGTGGCAGGAGATCTACTGGTGATGTCGTACCCAGATCTATGCGGAAGCTTTCGTCACCCATAGGACAAGATAGCTCTGTAACCTCAGATAAAAAGCTTCAAATCCCATCAATCGACTTGATCAAAAACGTATTTTTAACGACATCGTTGTCATGTTCTGCACATGGTTCAAAGACATGGAGTATCTCGCCTTATGATGAAGAAACTGAACGTCCCGGGTTCATCCTCGGCCACCCCTCCAGGAACACAAACAATATAAAAGATACTATCTGAACTTCAGACATTAAAGATTAACGCTGTGCGGCAACCAAGGATCTTAGAATAAATCGCATTTTTTTTTTCATAGTTTCTTTCTTTCTGTGGAGTTTGGTAGATCAACAGCAAATCGCCCAGTCCTAAATACTGTCCCTAAATCTGACTTTCATCATGCGTAAGTGAGTAACCTTTGGATCTTCTTCTCCATAAAAAGTCACGTTCATTGTCGGATTATTGGTGGGACAGACATCGATGTTTAGGTTAGGCCCAAAGGAGGGTCCTTGGTTAGGCCCTAGATTTCTACACCAGGCCTTTTCAGTAGATCTACACCAATCTTCCATCAGCAGGAACGGTAAGGCCGCTCGTTGCCCCTGACAGCCTGTGGGAGGCCCTTGGGCAAGACCAAGAACCCACTTAACCCACTAGGCTATAGCCTAGCTTGCTGAATGTTCACTTTCGTCTGTCCATGTTTAAAAAAAACCTTATACAATGTATCTCATTTATTAATTTACCTATTCCCAAGAAACTTTGCATGGCACTTCCGCTGGTCAGCGATCAAACAAAAAATGTTATATGTTTTAAAAAATCTTGATCCAGTAGGCCCTAATAATTTAAAAAAGGGTTTTCTCTCTGGGCCCTAAAGTAAAAATTGCTCTTTGGATGCATACACGGGATTCACTTTAACTTGTTCGCTTTCGTCTGACCGTGGTTAAAGCAAGATGAAATCGCCCTGACCAATTTTGCATGGGTCAGGATGACCAAGTCACTGCAAACTAAGGTTCCGACCCGTTTTCTTTGATGAGGTAAACCAAAAGCGTGTCACAAAAAATAGTAATAGGGGATTTACAGTACAGCATACACCTAAAACAGTTAAAATGTTGACACATTTTCTTCAACACCACACTTTAGTACTCGCTTTAGAAAAACGATTCAAGAGACGGGGGTGAGTTTTCGAGACTCACATGGAGCACGTGGAAGGGTGAATACATCTACAGACTGAAATGTAGAGGCAGGGTAATATATTTTATTGTAGTCACTGTCTCAAAATCATCAATGTAGGCAAGGCTATTGTAAGTCATTTGTTTTAGTGATCCTGTGTAAACCTATATACACCCAAATTGTGTTTTTAAATATAAGGCCCAAAGAGAAAAACCTTTTTTTATTACTGGGTCAAGATTTTTTTTAAAAATAATTTTTTGTTAGGTCGCTGGCCTGCGGAAGTGCCATGAAAATTACTCACCTCGTTTCTTGAATCGCATTTCTTGGCGCATGTAAAAGTGCGGTGTTGAGGAAAAATATGCCAACTTTTGTTTGTTTCAGGTGTATGCTGTAAATCCCCTATTATTATTTTTTTAAAACCTGCTTAAGTTTTAGGCTTATATCAAAGAAAACGTACTGGAACCTTAGTTTGCAGTGACTTTTATGAATGTGCTTTTAGATTTTGTTGGTCGTTTAACTTTTAGACCTGCATGCAAAGAGCCAAAAAGATTAACGATTTGTTTTATCCCATTTTAACCGCGGTCAGACGAATGTCAACGAGCTATAATTATATTTCCACGTTGCCTTTTATATTGTATATAGCCAATATAATGCGTGTTTTACTGTCTTTCCGGTAATTAATTATGCTTCTTTTATAACCTGAGCGATTTCAATGCTAAGTCACGGCAAGACCCCCCCCCCCCCTTTACAATTTAACCCACCTGGCAGCATTGCTTTCCATCATAATTTTAAAAAAATCTACAAACATCTATAACAAATAAACAATCAACCCCCCCCCCCCCGGGGGTGCTACTGACTGAAGTGTCTTTAACTGTCCTCGTCGTTTTATGAAAGATAAATTCTGAAATTATGCAAACTGGGCCCAAAAATGCGAAATGATGAGATTCTATTAATTCTAACAAAGTATGATAAAGAAAAATAATCCGAAATTATGCAAAATATGATCAAGTTTTGCTAAATTATGTGGGGTGCATAAAATCACGGGGACAGTTTTAGGCCATTCCCAAAGGGAGGAATGTCCTCAGGACAGTAACCATGTTCTTGTGCAGAGTAGAATTGTTGGCTAATTTTATTGTAAATGGGCTGATTCATCAACTCATGCTCATAACTGTGCCTGAACTGCAACAGGGAACTGCTGCTTTTTCTTTCCTAATCCTTGCTATCGTCATTTTCCCTCTACTTCTTTTGTGTGTTTGTCACGCTCTTGTGACCCGCAATTTCTCGGGTGCCTTGGTAGTCGAAGCAGAATTTGTGCTGTTGAAGCTGGAGAGGTTAGCAGAATTAGGGTCCGGGTCTGGTACGACGGACACCAACCGACCCGATTCAGTCCGTCTCACGGAAAGTCGGTAGCTGAAATAGACCACCGTCTTTCTCCTAAGAAATCAGTGAAAGTCTGTTTGGCTGTGTCAACATACACGATACGCCCCAATAAAAGACGTGTCGGTTGCAAAGCCGCTTGCTCAAATTAGGCGGGCTGGGTCGTGACGCATGAGCCATGCCCCGATGGATCTAAAAAAAAATAAATCTAATTTTGGGTTCGGATTAAAATTCTAATGTCATATTCGTAATCAGCGCCTCAAAATTAGCAGTCTTTACGCAAGTCACCTGGTTTAAACGCATACTATTAACAATTTTACAAATTTTCCTTAAAAGCCCCATTCATTTCTTATTCTCGCCTTGGGTTCATTGACCTCGACCATTTGTAGCCCTGTACTGAGGACACAGCCTTGGGGCACAGTGTGTGGATAAGGCGGCCAGTAGGCCAACAGACTAGACGTGTCTTGTCCGAACTGGTGGAGACACAATACGGAAACGACCGGACCGATTTTCTTCCTCCCGGCAAAAGATCAGGCCTTGTCCGTCTCAGCGGACACGTAGACATACCCTAAGAGCAAGATCAACATGTGGCGAGTTTCATCACTTGTTTCCCGCTATCATGCAAGATGACGAGAAATGTAAAGAGTATCTGAATGACACAGGCGCGCGCGCGCACGCACACACACACACACAAACACACTCACTCACTCACACAGTACACACACACACATTTATTGTCAGTTTGTTAGTGTTTGAGCGCTTAATCAGCTGCTTGCACTGTATGCTTCCCGGGAAGCTGAGAATGTTTCGGAGTGTTCTGTGGGTAATAATATAGGCCTAGTGTTAAGCAGTTAAGCGCATAGAGCCTGCTGTTGAGCAGGGATATGCGCTATAAATGCTATTTGTTATTTATTATTATTATTACACACACACACACATAGACAGAGGCACACACACACACACACAGACAGAGGCACACACGTACGCACACACTTATCCCCAATGGTTGTTTGGCCATGTTACAAAAAGGAAAAGCAATACGTTATGTAAAATAAGCATCTGTACTCAGCTGGCACGAACTGTTGTTGTTTTAAAGGCAACTGATAGACTAACCTACTTACCCCTGCATTTTGTCTCATGGGCAATATCTACCGACGCCTTTTCGAGATACACTTTATTACTGTGCTTTGGGTTTGATTTGTTGTAAATAAACGGAAACTCGTATACTTCATCAATGAGCGTTTCGTCCTCCATCTTCAAGCGTCAAGAGTGACTGTGTACTGAATTATGAATAGCAAAAATAACATACAAGGCGGGCCTTCTCGCGGCGGACTGCATTCAGAAATGCTGATTTTTACCCAAGTTTATTAATAAGTTAAAGCTGGTATTCACTGCTTTTAAAAATAAAAGACACCTTTAGAAAGAGTGTGTCTTTGGCGTTTCTGTTGTACCAGTGACGTGTTTAATAGATTGTCTCCGAGGTTTTATGCACCCCGCATAATTTAGCCAAATTTGATAATTTTTTGCATAATTTCTGATTATTTTCCTTTATAATTCTTTGTTAAACTTAACAGAATCGCATAAGTTCACATTTTGGGGGGGCCCAATTTAGCATAATTTCAGATTAAATTTGTTGTTGTTGCATAAAACCGCGGGGAAAGAATAGATTTTGTGCTTGCTTTTGAGTGAAGCAAAACTTCTGTATCAGCAATTTTGCAACACCCTTTTGCAACTGCCGCGGCCGACGAAACGAGGTCACAAGCACAAAAAACAACCATGTACAAATACTACGTTAGGTTGTAGGCCAACTTTGATTTGGTTATACGTGATTGGCCAAGAGATTAAGGTTTCTATTCCTGGCCAGAGATATACTCCTATTCTGAAATCTTTTACGAGCCTCTAGCGACACAGGTTAGATCACCTACACACAGGGCGGGTGTCTCGGTCGTCTAGGCGGGTAGTCTTCGTCAAAACAGAAGAGTGACGATGTCTTTCCTATGGAAGGATCGAACTCTAGGCCTCTATGTTCGAGGTCGAGAGCCCAACCAATACACCTTGGACTCCCGAAATATGGTGTAGGCAGTGTGTCAGACACCCGTGTTCTTTTCAACACAACAGGACTTCCATTTCACCCACCAATCGTTGGCTTTGCTTGAGCTGGATGGAAGTGGAAGCAGGCGAGTCCGAGAGTGGAGATTACAGCAAGCCCCCCCCCCTTTTCCAACTCCACTTTCAGTCTTTTGGGTCTTGTTTTTGTTACTGGTCTTGTTAATTTAGCTGCTTCAGAGGGCCACAAATCAAACAGGATCTCCATCCCATTTCCCTCCTCCGGTGGTCTTACTACATGTTGTACTTTGCTCTTTCCAAACCAAAAATTTCCAGCACTCGCTACATTGTACGCCCTGAGTAAACCTATTCTGTCTGTAACGGGGCAATTCACCCGAATCGAAAACGTTCTACATCGTTTTCCCACCTTAATTCTTTAATCTAATTTCAATTATTAGTAAACAAAGGTCCGTGGGAAAAAACAAAAACAACGTTTGTGCTGATTTGACCTTGACCAGTAATTACCACTCTGAATACTCTGATCGATATCGTCCACTAGTAGGCTATTTGGTAATTTTGGCGTCTTGAGATCACCCTGGTCGTGGTTGTGACAGGGATTGTGCTAGCCCCTCACCACATGTAGTTGGGTGCTGACATTAACTATAGAAAGGTTGACAAGAACTGGCCTAGTCTACACAATTATACAGACTAACACGGATAGGTATAATGTCGAACACAGAAGACTCGAAATCACGCATCCGACAAACTGTGCCTGCGGTCCCGTTTTTTCTTCATCTTTGTAAGATATCCCTCGAACTACCGATGTCGATTCCGACAAATTCGACCAATCCGTGTTTTACTGCATTATGTAACTTATGTCTTGTGATAATGGCCCATAAGGCTAAGGAGTCATTATGTGCAGATTCCAGGGTCAGTTTTTAAAAGGCTAAATCGACTGATGCCTCTTTTTGCAGACATCCTTATATTACCATTGCAGAGTCGGCTTAAATACAACACACTTAATCCTAAAACAGCAATAAAGTGAAAGAAAATAAAATCCTCGTTTTTTTCTCTTCCATTTGAGCTATAATCTAATCTGAAAACCTGGTTAATCTGAAGAAAATTCAGAAGTCCCACAGATTTAGATTAAAGCCAACTCCACTGTACATCCGAGCAGAGACAAGCTCCCCCCCCCCCCTCTCCATTTTTTCTCCCTAGAAAGCTGATGAGTTTTTTCTTAAGAAGTGAACCAGCTCACAAAAGAGTGTCGAGATGTAATAAGAATGCATGTTTGGTAGAACTGCCATCTTGGCTGTAAAGTTAAGATCCTTTCTACATCAAACTTTCTTTGACAGCTTGCTCAACAAGGTTGTGGAAATTCAACCAGTTCTGATTCTGAACTCTTGATCAAGCGCCTATTTGATGTTGAAAGTAGAGCGTAGTTACGTAAAATGATTTGTTAATTGCTTTTCATTTCCAAAAGCATTTTCAGATTGCGTTGTAGATTCTAGGCAACATTTTTTTCATCATTTGCTTGTTGATTATTGTCCCACAAATTATTTTCTACCCAACTATAAATGCTAAATGTATCGATCATGTTTAGAAGTTTTTCCTCCAATTCCTAGAAATTCATAACTGCTTCATCATCTTCAAAAAGCTGTTATCTAATAAAAGAAATGTCTCACCTCGGTCTTTAAGACTACCTTTGGAGCGAGAGTGGATAAAAATACATTACCTCACTCATTATTCTGAAAAGAATAATGTGAGATATAAATCTCGAAGACAATGGGAAAGAGGACTCATTTCATTGCTCTCAAACTTTCCCAGAGATGTTCCGTGTCAAAGATAAAACTCCCTTCTTCTATGTATAAAGGAGGATGTGATCTTTTAGCTTTCTCTAGAGATATATTCCTGACAATAGAGTTACAATACTCAAGTCTTGTAATACATCCTATAATTTACATAAAAAATAATATAAAAGATATATCACACCTTGTATGCACATATTTGAATCTTACAAACCAAGCTGCAAAAAAAAAAAAAAAAAGCCAGAAGAGATTTGTGATATTGGCGTTACGCTTCAAGAAGTTATGAAGTCTTGAAAAGCACGTTTAATTTGCACTGCAACTGTAAGGTTTGAAGAAATTATTGTGAGCATGCAATAAACACATCTCTAAAAATGGATCTTCCAAGTTTTAAATCCCATATGGAGGCAAGCCAGACAAACTGACCTGGAGGGCTGGATCTGGCCCACAGGCTGTAGTTGTTTGGTTACCCCTGCTTTAGAGGGGGAAGAGCCCATAAGCATACAAATCAGTTACTGGAAGCATAGAGACATGGTAAAGGGGACTAAACAGTAGAGCAAAGTAAGACTGAATAAGCATAAATGACTGACGTTAAGTAAAGAAGTATGACTTTACTTAAGAAATGAGACACAAACTTTCAAAAAGTTTTTATTGATCATACAAAATTTTATACCTCAAGCATGCATTCATTTTCATTATGCCAAAAAGGCACATCAGTTAAAACTCATAGATCAATAAATCAAGTACAGAGAAAAAACATTCCTTTGAGCATTTCAATATTGATACCACAAAAACAAACTAAAATTATCAATAAAAAAAACTTAAAGTTCAAAATCAAGGGTATTTCTTTATAGAGAAAACCACATAATAAGGCAGAAGTTATAAAAATCTTCACACATAAAAATAGTTTTTAAAATATGTATGTTATAAACAAGCTGGAGTCTACAATGAAAATGGGAAGTGCAGATTCAAAATTTTATATGAATTGCATAGAGGGCTATAAGAAATTTATAAATGACAATTGCATCTAGAACACATCATAGAAAGAAATTTCATTGTTCCTCACTCTAAAAATAATAAACAAAACAAACAGGTATTATTTCACATTTTAAAAAGTGAAAACAATCCTATTACTTTTCATATAATCTATAAAATACTTTCCTGATCACTTCTAAATAAATTAAACAATACCGTAGAAATGCATTGGAATATATTTTTACGAATTAAAAGGGATCTTTTACTCCTTTTATCAAATGCCATAGTCACTTTAGTTCACAGGGCTATAACAATAATAACAACAGCTGGCAGTTTCATGCTACCAACTCAACATTTTCAGACATATGTCGCAGCTCTAGTATGAACTAAATGTAAGTATCTATACCACATGCATTTATGTAATGTTTATTCGATGAAATCGTATTTGTATCTTTCATGGCCGGCAAAGTCAACCATATTACCGTTGATAAGACACTGTGCCACCCATTCTGAAGACACAAGAGGAACATCCAGCTGCCGACATCGACGCACGACACTCGCTGGACAAGTAGCGTCTGACACCACCACATCTACTCCTGGGTCGTCTGAAACACAACAAGAGAAATAGTTCAGTTATCAAACTAGAAAGACACTGTGCACGTGTGCGCCCCTTGAACGTTACAATTCTCAGAGAAGTACTAACCCTTTGAGCCCTTTGTACCAAAATATCAGTATGACCACAACATGGCAGATACTCTGGGATACCGAAATATCGGTATGACACACCCACCTAAATCTGATGAGTGTTTACAGAAATAGAAGCGGGATGTGAAAAAGCAGATGGCCTTGACTCTACTTTATTTTTTTAAATGATATCGTCATTCACAACGTACATTGTCATTTGACAACAAAGGCGCTTGATTTTTTCTGCGTTATTTGTTGTGTTTGTGGAAACATAAAACAATCAGATGACATAGCTGTCTGTTCAGCAAGGTGTAGACCTAATCCTATAACTGATCAGGTACTTCTTCAGCTATCTGACACCGATTCAGTGGAAGAATTGAACAAAGAAAATAATGAGTAAAATGACAATGAAATGATAAGTGAGGAGGATGATATGTTCAGCAGTAGAAACACTGAAAATGACAATGTAAGCGGCAGTGGACTGACATTCGCTTGACACCAGCTGATGACAGGAAACTGAAATAACCTCATAAGTTTGATACTGGTTGGTTTGCTGAATACAAACCTAGAACCACTGTGAATGAAGAATTCAACCTGAGGCCCAGAAAAGAAAAACACTACCATGATCCAAGGTCCTACAAAAATTTGTCTAAACATCACAGCTGAGTGAACCAATAGACCTAAAAAATAAATCAAGAGTATAATCTATTTTAAACCCAGGAGCTAAGGGTTCAAAAGGTTAACTTATTAAGACCATACCAGCTACATATGGCAGGCAGCCTTCATAATGGTACGCTCCACGTCAGGCAACGACTGGCACAAGTAGAATCTTTTTTCAATGATGGCCAAAAGGAAATTAAAGGGGGTAAGAGTGTATTACATTTTAGCCATTTCTAAACCCCCAAACTTTTAATTTACACTATGCAGACATTGAAATTTTTTTTTTTCTCTCTATTTTTTTAAAGCTGTATTCAGAAATGATTTCAGTGTATGTGTTCTGGTAGGGTAAAATAATTAAAAACTTGTTTCAATTGTAGATCCCAATGGATAAATAGTAATAATCTATAGAGTGATCGTTTTTTGGTGTTCGTTTATTTGGATCATGAGGAAGGTAAATCAAAAACTCGTGTACTTCCTTCTGTACTTGGAGCCTCCACAGAATTGGTGAAAACCTCTCAAAATACTATGTCCTCCGGCACAAATTAAGAATTGGAGCACACTTCTCCAAGAGCTAAACCTATACCATTCACTTACTTCTGTTAGCACGGGCGGGAAACCGAGTGACAACGTGGCATCTAGCGATGGTGAGAATAGATGTCCAAGCTTCCACAAACTCCTCGTTGGTAGAGACAACCATAGGTGTAAGTCCTATCAGCTGACTACATCCTTTCGAACTGAAAAAATACACACAATTGTATCTGAAACGAATTATCTTTATCAACAAATTATCAACTGCTACAGAGCAAATCTACAATGAAACCATGTATTCATACTTGAAACATCTCTAAAAATGTCAAAGGTCAAAACAAAGGTAAACAATGCAAGGAAACTGAAAAATAGGTCAGGCCATGGCAGACATACCAAATTACTTTATAACAGTTACTCGTACTAGTACATATACAATCTATATAAAATGCCAAATATAACTCTTCTTATGTGCCATTGACCAAATCCTATTATATTGTTATACTTACTCAGCAGCCAATAGCTTGTCTCTTCTGCCTAAATATGCCTATTCCCCACCACCCCTTACAAGTTCTGAATTTTCCACCTTTTTACATGCATAATGCAGAGTCTGAGAGAAATAGAAAAGGTTTGCGGTTACGGTTTAAAGATGGGGAACATGTTGAGGTTGATGATGATCTGACACCGTAGTTTTCTGCATGGAAAATTTCAAAATTCTGCGCAGAATTTTACCCCCAAAATGACCAAATTCTGCAAAAATTCTACAAGGATTGCGAGCATGTCTAAACTTCAAATTCCATACTGCTTAAAAAATATAAGTACCAATTAATCATAAGCTGAGAAGTAGCACTACAGACACAGTAAATAAAATTAGAAACCCAGTTATTAGCAGAATACAATCTGTATTTTTTATCAGAAACACAAGCTCATAACATTAAATACTAACAAACGTGTGACCCAAAGAAATTAGACACCATTGTACACCGGTAACTTCCAAAATCAGGACAGCTGGCAGTTTGAGCTATGTCATTGATTGTCAGGAGGGGTTGAACACAAAAAAAGACAGTTATGTTGTTTGAGAAAAAAAGAAGTCCTAGAAGATGGGCAGAATATGTTAGGAGAATTATTTGAAGATAAAAGACCACCCCCTGCCACAGCCAAGCAACAACAATGGTCCCAACATTCTAAAGACAGAAGTAGAGCTCGTAATTAGAGTTAGAAACACTCCGGAAGGAAAAGCCGCGGGTGAAGATGGCATAAACACAGAAATGCCCATCCACTGTCGATTTATGGGTGTGGTCAAGTACCACATTACAAACGTACCAACAGAATAGTTTTCTGCCAAACACAATGTAACATACTGAAGCTGACGTTCAGCGCCATTTGTTTTCGACGCATTCTTTCCTTTAAAAAATTATCCATTTTTGCTGAAAGACAAACCCCGTCTCGCCTGTACTCCTATACAATAGCCGCTACGCTACTAGCGCATACACAAGAGAATCTAGAGAAAGAAGGCAGTGCTACTGACTGAAGTGTTTTTAGGCCAGTCCCAAAGGGTGGATATTAACATTTTTTTTCCAGTAGAATTGTAAATGGGCTGATTTATCAATGTCATGCTCATACTGTGCCGGAATTACATAGGGAATAGGGGGAACTGCTGCTTTTTCTTTCCTCATCCTTACTATCGTCATTTTTTCTCTACTTCTTTTATATGTTTGTCACTCTCTTGTGAACTGCTATTTCCAGGGTGCCTTGATAGTCGAAGCAGACTTTGCACTGTTGAGGCTAAAGAGGTGAGCAGAGTAAGCCTGATTCTCCGTTTATACCTTTCTGTTGACATCCGCCCTTTGGCGCTCATATGACCTATGCAGTTGCGAATTCCGTAAATCTTACTAAAACAAACAAGAATCTAGATCTAGATCAATTTTGTTTCAAAAAAAAAAAAAGATCACTCTAATTTCGGGCTTGCGGTGCGAGGGAGATCACTGTAATGTCGTCAGCTCGCTTCAGTCTATTTTTTCCCCTCGCAATTCTACGTCTGAAAGCATAATAATGCTGCTGCAAAATTTTTCAAAATTCTGCAGAAAATCAAAATTCCGCAGCCGAGCCGCGGTTGCAGCGCCCTCGTAAAAACTACGATGTCAGGATGATGCTTAGGCTGTTACTGCTGAAGATATGATGTCAAAGATATGAGGGTGAGATAATGGTAATGAATGGTGTAAGTACTTTTGTTCTGTAGTTGACAGAAGTTCCCCTCAAGCTGTCCTATGGGCTGGTACACACTGACAATTTACAGAGTTTCAGACATGCCTTTTTTGAGAGTGCACTTACCGTTCTATCAATTTTTTCTTTTCCACACTTATTCCAGCTGGCAAAATGTAAGCTGTTAGAGCTTGAAGACTATTCTGTAAGATCAGAGAAAAACAAGTACAGATGATTGTATCTGTCTGAAACGTAAGACTCTTAAGCATATGCAGTGAGGCTACTATGTACAGCATATTTCAAATCTGAAACTCAAAAGAAAAAAAACCCAACTCCACAAATTTGACTCAGGTATGCATTTGTCTTATAGGTTCAGTTAAACATGACTAAAAGTAGCCCCATTCACTAGAGGTGCCTTCTAGGTAGGAAAAGGATTTTGAAACTTATAAAATATAAAAATCCATGAAAAAAATAATTCTGAGATTGCATTCTTTGATCAACTGATTGATTGGTAGGAGTTATACAGATCCAGTTGAAATTGAAGAGTAAATTCATAACTTAAAAACTTGAATTTTATACATCTTAGAAATAGAATTATACAATTAGAACATGCACCATTCTTCTGATTCCCTTTTCCTGTCTCTTCTTAAACAGTGCTGTTTTAACAAGACAAGTGTATGTGTGTACCCAACAAAAGGGTCAATTTTCAAAACTGAGAAAGAGGTAGTTTCATAGGTTTTTGAATTCTGAATCAAAGGGATAAAAAAAAAAGTCACATATTTTTAATTTTTTTTTTTTTTTTTAGATATTGCACGTTTTATCAGACGAGATGCAAAAATTAGTTTTGAGAAAAACAGCTTGAAAATTAAATGATTTTATTTTTCTAAAAAAAGATAACGACATCTGTCATTCCCTCTCAATTTACTTTTATTGCTGTACTTTATGAACGGTAGGCCTACAATAAATGTCTGTAAAAGAACCCCAATAAATGTACCTTACAGCATTAAAGTTATGTAAATATATAGAAAATCGAAACTGATGTGAATAAGTTGGATATTAGATCAAACTTGATGCTGACCTGGATATGCCTAAGTAGTACAATTGGAAAGTAAACAACTGCATTGAAGAACACAAAAATTTATGGTATAGGGTATACAATGCTTAAAATGTTCATATGAACTTGATAGGGTTTGTGTAGAAATAAAACCAACCACTATGTGTCAAATGTTGACCCAAAAACAAGTCTATTTGAGCCAGTTTTTTTCCCTTCAGATTAACATACTATACACCTCTTAAATAAACTAACCTTTATACAACTGGCAATTAAAGATGAGTGAATTCCTTTCACAATATGATTTGGGAATAGTTAAACTTTGATTTTTCTGGTGAACCTACATTTTTTACTTGTGTTCACTTTACACCTTTGTTAGCCTTTAGCTCAAAACTGACTTTGCCAACATATGTTAGGTGCTATAAGCTACTAACTACAAAGGAGGCTTCAGAGTGCAGAGCATCAAATCATTTTAATGTATATATGGGCAAAACTGGTCACTAGTCACACACACCATCATCATGGGACACAAGTTAAAGACCAAAACAGCATAAATACTACAGCCTAATGTGACAGAACAGCATTGCCTATACTGGGGGCAATAGCTACTGCACATTCCATAAACTCTGCAAAGTAAGCTACCATTTAGTTGAAAAATCCAGAGTACAATCAACTACGTGGAAATATAAATTACGCAACAAGGACTTTATGTTTGGACTCAATTACCTGTGCTGCAGATTCCAAGACCCACTGATGAGAAATTACTGTCATCTCAGCGGCAAGAGCCTGCAGGTACTTGATAGTCCTCTGGTGCTCTGCAGCAACCAAATAAGATTTGCGAGCTGACTGTAACTGAAAAGGCATTAATTAAAGAGGTTAGACTGGCAACACCACAAAAGACATGTATACAAGCAGCTATCCACAAGTAGCACGTATTTTATCTTTATACCCCAACTTACACAAATTTTGATAGGTAGAAGGTTGGTTGCTTCGACCTTACCTGCCATGGCCAATCTTGATAGAATGGAATACTTGATCAATAGTTTTCCTCATGCAAAAAATAAATCCATGTCTTTTATGTGTAAAGTGAAGAGGCTATCCATTATACTTCTGGCCATGACAAGTTACTTTTCTAGCAAAAGAATTATTATCTGTTTGCTAGGCAAACACAGAAAAATTGACCACGGACTGTCATGGCCAATCAGAGACAGAGATGGTTGCAGAAGACCTTTTTCACCATCCAGCAGATCATCTAGAAACAAATTTCTCATGTACAAGAAATTCCCGTGCAGTACAAAAATAACTTTGAATGGGCTCACACCACCTTCAACTGACACACCACGTTCAAAAGAACAAAGCCAGAGAGCATAAAACCTAAAAATCTTAATGAAAAAACAATGATCCAAAAACCTTTAAAAAAATCTTACCACTTTTTCATCGTATGATTTAATCACGATGCCACCGCCCAATTCTATGACTGACTTGACACGATCTTTCACAAATGGAGGCATGTCTGGTTCTGAAAGACAATAAAACACTGCTTAGAAAAATCATCTAACTAGCACATTCTAAATTTATTAATTGTAAAGTACTTAATACATTGTAATGGCAGAGGGAAAAATTTTAAAAGAAGCCTGTCACACACAAGAAGTCCTTCGCCAGGGAATGACTGAGCACCAAGCACACGAGGGGTTTGTATAATGAGTACAAAAGCCTTATACGCGAAGACTTATGTACTCTGAGTAAAATGTTAAAAACTATTTCGAGTATTTTTTTTACTGTTCTCCTATTTGAAAATAAAAGGGAAACATGATAACAAAGGTCAAACCAAAAAGCATTTTTCCTGAACTTTAAATGAACACAATAACTTTATCAAATACCCTATTCAATAATGAAGAACATAACTTCCTCCTCCCACCCGCAGACTATACTGTAAGGCATACTGCAATACAAAAGCTGCTAGATAAACGACCATAATGAACCCCCCCCCCCCCCCCCCCGTCGCTTTAAAATTAGTTTAAAAAAAATTCAGAACATAAAAAGGTAGCCTACCAGTGTCTGTGTTGTCATCTGCCGAGGTGTCAAGTGAGGAGTCTTGAAGCAATCTTTTCTCCTGAGCTCTCTGTTCCACCGACTTGTCTATGTGAGTCAGCATAAACACCATACCCTCAAACAGCTTAGATTTCTGTGGTAGGCTAGACTCAAATAAACCTGGAACATGCATAAACAGTGAAAAGAGAAACTATAACACATGATAGATTCAAAGAGCTGAATCATAAAGTCTGCATAGACTGTACCAGAGACGCCAACCACAGAAAACCGAAATGAGTACTGGGAAATATGAAAATGTGTATTTTCAGGGGGAAATGTGTATTCCCAACAACCTACCAACTCGTAAAATGTTCAGGGAGTCCAGCAATATTTCCTGAAAAAATTGTTAAAACCCATCAGCTCGAAAAAAGGGAGCACACACGCGTAGACTACAATTTATACATGTATCCAGTCAACAACATGTCAGTGTTCAGTGTCGTACTGGGGTCTTGTTTGACTTAAGTATTTCAGTCTATTTACTATTACAATATTTCCCCCTCATTATTATATATAAAAAATTGATCCTGCTTTGAGCGTTCGGAAGAGCCTAGAACAAGAATTTCGACTATCAAGAACCAGTCTGGGAATCATGATTCATATTAATATTATGAACTGACAGACAAAAATTATTGCTCAAACTCAAAGAAGAGCAATAACTTGAACGGCAAAAGTAGACCCATGTACTGTGAGAGTTGTGTAACAACTGTGAGAGGGCAAGATGCAGTGACACTGAAAATCTGCCAGTCTTGAACCGAAAGCTACAACATACACTGTAGGTATAATTTACGATCACCCTCCAATGAAATGCGAACACTTTATTTCAATAACACAGACTTGCAAAGAAAGAACGGTCCCGATTCTGCACACGGCCTGCACCAACGCGCGCTTTGCAGAAAGCTCTAATCAAAATTCTGAAATTTGGTGACAAGTTTTTGTCCTCTGGTGTTGCCTTCGCCCCCCCCCCCCCCGAGTATCTTAAAAAAAAAATCAATAAATAATCTCCTCCCCTATTCCATAGTCCTATACTTCGCAAAGCAGGTACTCTCACTAAAGACGGTCTTTGCTCACAGGATGTCGCATTTATTTATGATGCGAATGCGCGCAGGTTCATTGACCGGTCACGATGGCGAGCCAGACAATCTAAAAATCGGATGACGCTTGTATTTTCTTTTCTTTCTTTCCCACACGTGACAGCACAGAGACGAGTCCGAGTGTTGATTTAATTTCATTTGCACGGCAACACAGCGTTTACACTGCACAACCTGTATGTCACAATTGTTGTATATCAGACTACCGCTGGCAAACTTCTTGGTGGTAACGAAAGCGAAAGTAGGCCTTCATTTTTTTGATCGCGCATTGGTGTCACATACACTTCCGCCTGCCGCCATAGCCGCCTTTTCGCGTGAAACGTACTCTCGGACGGGGAAATGGTGTGCGAACATAATATCACAATCGCGACCGGCAAAAATGAAGTAACTGACCTTGGTTTTCAAATAGGCCTACATGTATTCCAGTTCCGCGATACTGAAACTATTTTGGCAAAAGATGGGACTTGGACTTGAGATAATTAGATCTAGGTTTACTCGCCCAAGCTGAATCTCGTATTTCTTTTTCGCATTCCAGGATGCGTATTTTTTCATGAAAAGTCGTAATCACGTATTTTCGGCAAAAAATCTTACTAAAATACGTAAAATCGTACTGGTTGGCATCTTTGCTGTACAATCAACAAGAGACATAAACAGAGAGGGAGGGAGGGACGGAGAGAGGGAGGGAGGGAAGGAGAGAGGGAGAGAGAGAGAGAGAGAGAGAGAGAGAGAGAGAGAGAGAGAGAGAGAGAGGTGCAAATAGATCAATAAAGAAAGTTAAGTCTCCCAAAGAATACTAAATAACTCTGCTGACTGATTCCTAAGTCTTAATTCTTTCCACAATTACATCACATATATGGATGTGTTTTACTCACAGATGTAACTTTTCTGAATTGCAATGCAGAGGACTACACGATATTGAAGCACAAATAAGGAAGGAAACCTTTGCATCAGAGCTTAACATTTAGCACTAACACTAACATAAAGTAAAGTTATAAAAATTACAGAAGATCTTTGACGGTCCCTCACCTAGCCTTGCCTTTCTTGGTGATCGCCGAGAGTCTGAGGGTGATGCCATGACACCTCCAAGCGGACTAGGTATTGGCCGTTTCACTGGAGTACCTGGAAAACAAGTGACATCTGTTAAAATTGTTTGGATAATGTTTAGTTACTCTCAAGTGACTAGGATTAACATAAAAGAGAGAAGCAGGATACATAAGTATTGGGCACCATTTACAAAAATCTTGTGCAGTGGGGGATATTGAGCTAAAGCATAAGCACAGGATGATACCAAAATTACACCAGTTGCTCAACCCAGAATATTTTGTTAGAAGGTTAGATAAACAGGAAGCAAGATGTGCCTTCATGTAAATAACTATACATAACCGTATTTATGCACCCAGCCACACTATGTACAAACATACACACACAATAACACAATCATATTTACATTGTTGGACATTTTGTACTCAACAACCACACAGCAAACAAAAAAAAACAAAATAAGAACAATCATTGAAATGATTGAAGCTCAACCTTTCTCTTTGCCTTCTTTAGCAGCTTGCTTCGGCGTAGGGGTACTTGTAGCCACAGGGCCCAGTTTGCGTTTGCGACCACTGCGTGTAAGTTCAGCAGCTGAAGGAGCGAGAGCCGTAGATGTAGCTGGTACAGCTTGAACTCCTGATGTTGATGACTGAGCTTCAACGGCTGTGTTACTTTTCTTTGCTCTGGGATGCCTCTTTCCTTCTACCAAATTATCTGTAAAGACAGGCCAACAAAGGTGAAATGGACCCACACTCTTTAAATAGCAAATAATCAATTTAATTTAATGAAAGTCCATTCTTCAATACTGCCATGTAAAAAGTTTACCTTTGCAATTGTTTATTTGCAGTTTGTGAGCAATGTAATAATATTCATTAGTGCAAGGAAAAACACATCCAGAGAAAAGCTTAATATGCAAAACAGAATATTTTCTTTTGGTCATCTTTAATTCTTGACAACAACAGTAAAATTTCAGCTTTTAGGCAGTTACAAAAAAGAACCACAGCAGTTACAAAAAAGAATCACAAGTCCATGATGCCACCTAGATGCAGTGGTAGACCAGCATCAATACAAGTTGCTGAAAACGATTGGCAGAGAAAGAGAAAGTTGCTCTGTTTCAGTTCAACAAATAAACAATCCCTGTAATTGTTCCCCCACTTGTTATAGTACTCACTGAGATGGTACCCGAACACATGACTAGCAGATTCAATAGCACACCACCACTCATTTCTGACTAGTATTTCTCAATTTAAGAAAAAACTATGGCAGCAAGCAAATGAATGGGGTAGATTTGTATAAACAAAATTTTGCCATTTCTATCAAATATATATACCTCTTTAACTCTCATTAACCAAAAATGATTTTATGGATTTTCATGAACAGTCACAATTAAATCTGTTCTGTCATTCAGAATTCGAGTAAATTTATATATCGCAAACAATTATGAATTTAGATCATTCTCGTTCACCATACCAAAATATTATCAATCGGCAACATGAAGAAAACATGGAAAGTAAAATTAGATGCAGAAAAAAGAGGTGTATTGTAGAGGGATTTCATCAGTAACAATCCTGAGTGGGAACATGATTTAAACTTTAGATCTAAAATTGTCGTTGTTACAACGCGTTACCATTCCAAAAAATAAGTCTTCACATTGCGAATTTTCATAAAGAAACGAAGTAACATCATGTCTATTTTTAACTTGACCAGTATTATAACACATGGATTCGGAGGACTGGATGGAAATGTGTATTAAATTAAAGGAAATTAAAACGACATGCTTTGTGTCGTTCGGGCAGATGGGGGTAAATGGAAACGACACGGAGCATGTCGTGCTTGCTGATAGGAGTAAAGAAACATGGAAACTGAAATGTGAAATCAGTTTTATAATTCTGTCAGCCTACAAAATGTATTCAGAAGTAAGTTCAGTAGAGCACAAAAAAAAAGAAAGAAAAGAAAAGGCAAAAAGCATATCTTCAGACAACCTCATAAACTAATAGAAAAATATTCCTTGAAGTATGTATAGTTTCTTTTTTTAAAATTCCCTTTAATATAGATGATAAAAGAGTACAAAATTTGAAACAGTATATTAGCCCCTTGCCATATCTTTATTTGGGGCTTCTATACATGGTTTTAAAAAAAATTTATTCAAAATATTAAAAGCTGTGTCCTAGGGCTCAAAAGAGGAATCGGAGCCTAGATTTTCAATGAATTAAGAGACATGTCTCGACATTCCTCATACATCACCTTTATCAATGTTGAGAGTTCAAAAGAGTACACAACTATAACTAACCGAGAGAAATGTCTCCAACTTTGCCCATGTTGTGTGCGACAGCATCGGGAGTGACACGGAGTTCTTCATCACTTAGCAGAATGGCCGCCTGGTCCTCAGTCAGTATAAGGCTTGACCTCTTGCACCTGGAGTTGCAGCAATATATGGGGAACGTAAGCAAGTTTGAAGTAAGAGAAAGATGTAGCAAGATTTACAGGCACTGGAAAGAGAATGGAGATGCATATTTACGATGACATTTTTACCATAAAAATTAAAACCAACTAACCTGATCACTGACCAAACCAAGCCATGCTATGAATTGTTGAGAATGCAACCAACTTGTGTTTCGCACACTATACGACCTTATGTACTTGTGAGCGCAGTAAAACGCTAACTAAATTAAACTAAAACAGAAGATGCAGAGTCAGTAACATAACATGAAAATCAGGGTGTTGAAACTACGTGTAATAATAAAAATAAACAAAAATGGTTAAGTAAGTAGCACTTATCTCAACTCTAAAACAAGCCTTACACATTTCACAATGTATTCACAAGTTTGAGGCTCTAGTATATTCTATCACCAGTGAGCCTTATATGCAAACAAACTCAGCCCAGAGTTGAACCCCTGACACAGAAACCTCAGCTCCTAGAACTTAATCACTGAGTCAATAAAGTCGCTACGGGCACACTGTACTGTTAGTTCAGGTGGTACCACGCTGGATAGCAATGCAGATGACCTTGGTCAGAAACCCTTCAAAGGTGTCCTTGAACTTTAGTTGCTTTGAGAGTCTTCATGAATCTACACCTACATGGCCCAGGACGTCAATCTGCAGGTTTCCCTTTAGTTTTGAGTGGAGCACTCAACCCATTCAACATAACAAAGCTCCCATACAAACAGAGAACAGTTGACTCTTCACTGACCTCTGGGTGACCCCATCGTCCCTCTCCACGTGGTACAAGACTCCCTGCTCCACCCCGCTTGCTTCGCTATGCTGCATGATCATGCCACACTCGTAGAAGCCGTCGCTGCGCAGAACCATCACGCTCTGACCCACGGGCAGGTCTTGGGCTAAGATTATCTCATGAGGCTTCACAGACTTCTGAGAACCATCATCAAACTTGACCAGGAATCTGAAATAAAAATAAACACATTACAAAATAACTTGATGCTTGACAGACCTTTAAAGAACAGTGATCAAACTTGAAAAAGAATCTACACCCAGGATTTTTGCATTATTTACACAGTCATGAATAACTAACCTCCTAGATGCTAATACTGAGTTCAAGTAAACAAACTTCTTTATAAAAGTGATCATTACTGTCTGATATGACAACTCAAGCGACACAATCTAGCCATTGAGCAGGTGCGGTGCTTCAACCCTGTCTGCGGGGGCCAGCCTGAGCTGAGAGGGATAGTACACTGCAACAGTACAGAGACACTCAATAAAACATCTCTCTGCCCCACATCTCTTGAAAATAACGCAAAGGTCGAATCATTCCACCACAGATGTTGGTTACCTAGGTCTAAACCAACACATGCTTTAACAGTCTGGAGAAAAAAAGAAAAAGAAAAAAAAGAACAATACACCAATGGCACTGACAGAAAGATTATACAAGGAAACAGAGATTGCAGGAGGAATGAAAAATGGCAGATTCAGAATTCCAGGTCCCAACATTCACTGGTGAAAACAAAAATACACAAGATTACAAGGTAACTAAAATTCACACTAAAAGTGCTTGATTGCATGTACCAATTTATTCAAGAATGTCAATGACAATCTCATGTGACTACAATAAACAATAAAATGAATTGTTCCATTTAACAGACTGAAAAGAAAACTTAAAAGCTTGAAATAAACACCAAAAAGCAAAACAATGCACCAATTCAAATAAAATCACATAGATCTCTAGTCTCAACTGTTGGACCCCACAAATTGTCAAATAATGTAACTGGTGAACAAAGAAATCCCAATCTACTACAATTATGAATGGGGTTAGACTCCTAATTCAAACAAAAAAACCCACCTTTTCTTTTCTGCATATTATTCATTTCAGCAATAACAATAAACCTGCCTTACAGAAGTTAGGAGCCATGAGAACTGATACAGACCGATGAATACAATTCTGTCCCCGTCGTTTTATGCCAGAAAAATTATGAAATTATGCAAACTGGGCCCAAAAATGTGAAATTAAGCAATTGTTTTAATTTTAACAAAGAATGATAAAGGAAAATAATCAGAAATTTTGCAAAAAATGATCACATTTTGCTGAATTATGCGGGGTGCATAAAACCACGGGGACAGATACAATGTAACCTTAATCCCTTCGTTGCCTTATGACGTACCTGATACATCATGAAAACGCGGAATTTTTTTTTTACGCTGTGCCATACCATGGACGTCAAGGAAGTTGGCAAAATTTGCCACTCCTGAGTGCCTATATACTGTTACATGTACGTCATGCTAATAACCTGGCTCTCATTCTTCTGTACGGAGTTTTAGCCACAAGCGCTGCCTAGATTCGTATTTTGAAATAAAAGATGCGCATATCGGTACCAAATTTGTTAGTATTTCTTTACTGCTAGGCTTTCAAGCGATCGATAAACACAGATCTAGGCTTGCGGGCGGCCGCGGGCTCTCGTAAAACATAAACATAGAAATGACTTTAAAAAGGCAAAAAATTCACTGTTTGACTTGGATTTGCAGGTTATTCGAAATTACGAGTAAGATGGGAGGAAATGGGGGAATAAGAAAAGTGAGAAAAGTGAAAAAATCGAAGACCCGGTGTCCGAAGTATGTCACAAGTGCGCTAGATCAAGACGGTGCGTCCATTAACACTGAGACATTAGGCTGCTGTTCTGGGTAACGAGCTCAGCTGAAAACCAGTGCTGACAGTGGGAACGTATACCCCCTGGCAATGAAAGGGTTAAAAAGGAAAAGGTATCAGTCAAAACTAGTGAAACAAAATTTAAATTTTTTTACTACAAACTTTTTGCCAGAAGGTTCCAGTCTCGCTAGCACACCAGGGTAGTAGAAGCCATCTTGCCACTTGCCCATTATTTGAGCACCTACAACAAAAACAACAAATTTTTATCAAAGTCAAAGCATAACTTGGAAACACAAGCCAACCACCATTTCACAACTTGCATCACATGAATCCACATCTGAGTATAGTTTTCTTCCTGCCTTCACTTGACAAAACCGAGTGATGGATCATTTATTTTGAGGCAGGCAAAGAGATGTGATTTTCACTTGGGAAGGGTGGGGGTGGGGTGTGGGTAGGAGGCTGCACGCTGGAGAGAAGAAGGTGATAAAGAAAGATTGAAAGTTTGATTTACAAGTGGCAGAAAGAACATGGTGTAGCAACTGAATTCTTTACAGTCTCCAAAAAGTAAGGCCCCTTTCTATCAAATTTCCTGTTTACTAATGTCCTAATGACTAATGTTACAAACTCACCTGGTTCTACTTTACTTTTATAGCTGGTCAAGACCAAATGTTTTGATGCATCTCCAAACTGTTTTGCTTCTGACTGAGTGACAGAGCTGAAAACAAGTTATTGCAAAGAAAACACTGAATAATATGCATTATAGAAACAAACATTACCTTTATAGAACATGTCGCATGCACGGAATTATTTTCTCATCATGGAAGTCCATTCATAATAAGACAATTAATGTGTGTGATGCATAATAAGACAACACTTGTAATAGGTGAATGTAGAATCATCATAAGAATTTATCAAATAACGAAAACATTGGGAAAGAATGCATGTTTACATGCATTATAAGCATTTGACACTAAAGGCCCGAGGGAATTTGTCACAGAATGAGTATCATAAACAAACTGTCCAGGTAAAACTGTTGTGGGGAAAATAACATTGAAATTCCTAGGAAGATAAATCCTACTGTAGAATAATTTTAAAAACGCTTTTTTCACTGAACTCATGAAACTTTAAGGGTTACACAATTCCCCTTAAAATTCTCTGGCATTTAATGACACACATGCACAATATCTATAAATTTTTTTACTATGTCTGCTCATTCACAATCCAGTTGTCTATTTCCAGTGATAGAGAATATAAAGGAACTTACCTGACACCTACACCTGGTTTGGCTAATGAAATTGCTGTGGAAATATGACAAATGAACAGTTACAATCTATCTTAAATTATTCACAAACAGTTCTGTGGAGATAGAGAGATGAACGAGGATACAAAACCAACCAGCAAAGTTGTACGGTTGTATAAAGCGACCATCCTGTATTCCTTGGACGGGTAGTCTTCTCAGACAAGCAGTTACCCCATAGGAGTTGTAAAGTTTGTTATTGGAGACATTAAAAAATCGTTCCTAAGAACTACAAACTCAATGCACATATTCAAGCAGATTTTGAGTGTGCAAACAGTAACAACATGAATGGGCCAATAGCATGAAGGCAGGGCATGTGAAAAACTTCTGTGGTATGGTATGTATGATTCATGATAGGAATTAATTAAACACATTGCCTTATCAACAAGAGTATGGTTACTTAATAAGTTCACCACATTTAATGTCCATCTCCGATATGGCAAAGTAAACCATTGTTTACTCTGCTCTTAACTAGATACCAATACCTATTTCTGTCGCCCACTGTGCCGTACATCATTGATTTATGAGAACCACCTCGTACCTGATCTCCTGTAGCAGGTTCTGTCATTAAGCTGAGCTCACCCTGAGGTGTCTGTGATCGCTTAGTGCAGAAAATTTTCTATCACTGAGCCATCACAGGCAACGAATGTCATAATAGCGGCACAGCTCTCTCGCCCACTGACTTTCCTCATTGTGCAATTCTGTCTCACACCATGTCCCTATGTCTTTTTTCTCTTTGGCAAAGCTGCACCTCCAATAAAGTATTAGGTGTTTACTTCACTTTCATCAGTTCTAAGCGAAAGGAGCCATGTTATGGCTGATTTATTTCTGATACTAGAGCAGGAATGACCAAGCTATTAGACGCAGTTGTCCATTTGGAATATGCACTTATGCATGATAATTATACAGTAAAAATTTGTTTCTGTGCTGACAGCACGCTTTAAGGAGGATCATGCTTTTGTGTGGAAACCACTGTATTACCATCTAGCAAGCAGCACCACATTCTCACCTGGGGGACATCCTGAAGTGTGACTGGACTCACCACTGGCCACTGATGGGGGAACGGTGTGGACGCTGAATCCCGTGCTCTGATTATCTGTTGACTCTCCTGGGTCCTCCTTTCTTTTCAACATCCCAGACTTCCCTACTCCCTTGCGCTTCGCAGCACTTTCTGTGTCCGTGTCTTTTTGTTTCCTCTTCCTCCCAGCCTTGCTCGGAGTCTTCTTTCCAGCATCCTCTTCTCCCTCCGAGTCAGACTGCAGTAGACCTCTGCTGGAGGCTCGTGGTCCAAACCCTTGACCAGGCGTCTCGCCAGGTTTTCCTATCTTTGGAGCGGCTGGACTGGACGCGGTGACCACCATCTCTGGCTGACGGACAAACTGGGCCACAACATTCGCAGCCACTGAGGTATTAACCTCCTCGCTGACCTCTGAAGGCAGACCCTCTATGATCCGGTGTGTTGTTGGACTGAAGTGAGGGTGCGAGCCAGGGGTGCTGTGAGAACTGGACACTGTCTTACCAAGCTGGCTGTCTGCCCGGTCAATGATGGATTGGTTTGGGGTGCTGAACAAATCCTGGCCAGTGTTTGAACCAGAACTCAAACGTTTCACACCGTCTTTGACAGTAGCTCCACCCTCTTCTGCTGCTGGCAGTTCTGGACTTTCCATTTTTTTCTCTGTAACAAAATTGTCAGTAGTAAATACGACAAGCTTGAAGGTGAACTATCAGAAGTCACAATGGAATGCCAAACCAAAAATGGTCAATGTAGACTAACTAGTAAGATATGATGATGGTAATAATCAATACTGAAAGATTTTGATCTACTTATTCTATTGCTTCTAGGCCTGATCTGTTACAGGAAAAGATTCCCGAAACACTAAAAGTTCTATCCAAAAGACATGCTTGAAGCAAAGAATGAAGTTCATCACAACGCACAATGCTTCTAAGAAGTCTTACAAAGGAGACTAAGAAGCTTAACCCTTCTGGTCAACATGAAAACGAAAATGATGTGTCTGATGCACTAAGCCTTACTACGAAGAGAAGGGTTAAATTAAAACCATTCAGTCACTGGCATAGATGGCAGTTTCAGACAATCTAGCAAAAATAGGCAGAAATCCAGCTTGGAGTGAAAAATAATTTCAAAACGGCAGCCAAAACTTATGCATTCCTCACTCTTTCCTCAAATTCCAGATTTGGTTCCTGGGGTTGTGCTTTTGGTCAGAGAATTTTTATTTTTCAGGTGGACCAAGTCTACTAAGACAAATAGTCTCACCACAACTTAAACCTAATGAAAGTAACACCCCCTACCCCGAATGTTCACAAACTGTTTCAAAGTATTATTTAATAACAAAATGTAGCTAGTCTCACTTTCAGCACTATTTTTTACCGGTTACTATTGTCCATTATCTGACGACATAAAATCCTAATATGTGTGTTAGAATGTGGATAAACATATTAGTATGTGGCACATAAACTCTTTTACAACTTGCCTCTTGGAGCGGACTCCTCTGGCTGCTCACTGGCAGACCTTTCTCTCTGAGCGGGGGTAGGCAAACCTTGACTGAGGGGAACCATATCAAGACTTGGGTTGCTGGTTTTAGAGCCTGAACAGAAAAAAAATCAACAGTTTTGCAACAGCTGTGACACTTCTTCATAAAAACATTCAGTTATTTAAACTCTATCTCATAAACTCACAAAATTCAGTGGTATTTTAAAGTTCCCCTCTCTTTTATTATGAAAAACAAAATCACGTTTGTTTCACAAATTTTTATAGAATATTACAAGAATATACAGCAGCCGCCTTCAAAATCATTTTAATGCAAGCACAATAGATGTTCACTAGCTCAAAGGAAAGGCCACAGGACTTTGTTCTACTCTCATTTCAAGCAAAGATTTTCCTCACCTCTGATCCTAGGGTAAAAAAAATTCCTAGGAGCACACTGAGTGCATTACAGATGCTTTAGCACTTAAAGTCCAGAAAGGACAGGCCTGCCAACTTCATCAAACTCAGCAAAATACCCCTGACAAGTCTAATAACAAATCTAAAACGACTTAGATTGGTATCAATAATCAACCTTCATAAAAGGCATAGAGCAGTTTAAATGCAAGATAAACTTATTTTATAACGACAATAGGTCATATAAGTAAAATCAGTTGCACCGTGGGTTGAAAACCTAGAGTGGACTTTCTGATGGATCTTGTTAGGACAATACAAGAAACACACAGAGTCCTCCAACACCTCACCTGAGCTGTAAGTACGGGACAATGACGAGGAGCTGATGTCTGCCAAGTCTCCAGTGGTTACTGTACTCACTGACCGAGATGGTGACACGACCGGAGAGATGGTGTGCTCTTTGACCTCCTCTGATGTCACAACTGGTTCCATCTCTTGGTGAAACACTGTCCTCTGTGGACAAACATAAGACTCTACTTAAAGAAAATGAAATTTTTCTGTTTTTAGTCACTGCAGCTGTAAAATGAGTGTAAGAAAGTACTGCCTTCAGATCTGTTTTGAATTTCACAACACAACAAGACACAAGAAGGTACCTTTGAGGTCAAAGAACTTACTGAAGTTGGAAAAATAGAGATGTTAACAAATGCAAAAACTGTATTTCGAGAAAGAGGGAAAAGCCACTCACAGTAACAAATAAGGAGGAGTCAAGAAGCAGCATTAGAGTCTTCCAATCACCTCAAGGTGGACAAAGATACAGTCCGACACAGACAGAACACCGACTCATTTCTTTATTCTGGTGCATTACGAAAATAAAAAATTACTCATTTCAAAAGGTAAATAATAATAATAGATGGCATTTGTATAGCGCAAATCCCCACTCAACAGCAAGCTTTATGCGCTTCACAATCTATACTATTACCACAGCAGACCTGAGAGCATTCTGAAACAATCTCAACTTCCCCGGAAGCATACAGTGCAAGTGGTGATTTATAGGTGCTAAAACACTAACATACTGACAAGATCTTTCGCTGTCTATGGCCAGGTACCTGTTCCCACCTGGGTGAAGTGAGGAAAATTAGTGTAAATTGCCTCTTCCGAACCCGCAACCTCACGATTACGAGTCCGGTAGCCTAACCACTTGGCCACCTACGCCATATTGGATTCACTAACATATCGATGAAAGAATACCATTATGAAGGAACATCTTGACCATAGAATACTAAAGGGATAAAAGGTGCTCTTACACTGCTCTCTGTGTGCCTGATAACTTTTCTCTTGGAGTTAAGGATTTCTGTTCTTGTTTCCTCGATGACGGTCACCACCATCTTAAGAACACTCCTTTTCACTGTCCTCTCAACTTCGTAGTCTGAGTTGTCCGATGCATCTCGAACTAACGGAGCAGCCTGAGGATATTAAAGTCATAACATGGTAAAGAGAGGAAAGAATGAAATAAAAATGCAATTTCATTTAACCCTGGAGAAAATTCTGTATGCCTTGACATGATAACGACCACACAATAAATTTTTAAAAATACAATACCATACTGTGGCTAGTTGTAGCAGTGTAGTACCCCGTCTTTTAGCTAGGGGAAATTTAAAAAATATGTTTCATCCAAATACACATCACAAAGACCATCTAGCTAAAAGCTGTAGCATCAGCACTGTTTAACATTCTTGGCACGCTTGTGTTTAGTTGCCACTACATCTTATCATAAACTGACCAGTGAGAGAGAAATTCAATCTTAAATGTACTGAAAAAACATAAGAAAAACAACAATCAAAAATAGCCAAAAACACAAAATTATTGAGAAAAACTTCACAACAAGACATTTAAAAAACTAAACATACAAAAATTCATTCAACTATTTTCTTTTCACCATATCTATTAGAACATTTCCTTCTATTTATCTTAATAATCTTTGTGAAAAATGTATGCCCCAGGAAAAGGTATACACTATGGTTGTTTCACAAAACCAGAAAGCCCATAAAGATACACCCCTTTCTAAAAAAGAATGGGACATTGATCAAGTGTACCTCTCCAGGCCTTTCATCAGAAAAACTAACAACAGCCGACTTTCTGGCCTTGACGGACTCGCTCGCCCCGTCACGGGAGTCACTTCTGTCCAGCTGCAGCGTCTCTGACAAGTGTACATCTGCGGAGTGAAAACAACAAGAAGCTGATAATATGTGCACTACAATAAAACGTAATGGTATCTAGTACTACTCTTGAGGCTGTTCTAACAATATGATAATCTTACAGATCAGCTAAACATATTTTGATTTCGTTTTAGGAGGCCAAGCTAAAGGTATATAATATAAAAGCGCAAATGGCAAGATGGACAGAAACAATAACACTACAGAGGTGAATCTGGCCAGCTGCTAACTCTGATCAACTTCCACATTTCAAACAGCAAATCATATACACATGCATTAAAAATAAGCAGGATATGGAAAACACAAATACTAAATTTTTTTGCTTATTCGGTAAGTTTTTATACTGACCAAAGAATTTTACTCTTATTATAATTCCTATGACAAACTGGTCGCTTTTAAGGACAAGCGGGCTAACCCAGATTTCAGGGTTTCCAGAAATCTTGACCTACACCAAAAGCAGGCATTGCCTTACCTATAGAAGAACTTTGGTTTCATTGGTGTGCATATTTGTTTGGTTATAGAGAAAACCCTCCTTCTCTTTTAAAGAAACTGAACAAAGGTCCAAAAACTTTGATTTTCTCAAAACAGCATTTTTCGAGATAGCCCCATTGTGCTTAAAAGCGACCACTTCTCACTGCTATTCACAATTTTATGGAGCATCCTTTCAAATTAAAAGTAGTGTTGAAACAATTTGAAGAATACAAAATTACCTCCTTTGCCATGCAAATATTATGCTTTATCAAATAAAACGTTAGGATCCACATGAGTCTGCTACTGACAATAGTTCAAAGAGCCCACCCCCCAGTGAACACTAACAATGGACTGCATGAACATGTGGATTGAAAGCTGAGAGGTGCACAGTCAGATTCACGAAATCAGTAAAGAGATGGAAGGTAGAACAGCACGATACCAATGACACCTTATACAGAACTACTAAGCATACACCAATCTTGTAAATGCCATTTCATGGTTCTAAAGTGGGGATACCCAAATCAGGCACTCTTAAACTTAGGTAGTGCCGGGAAATCTTAAAGCTCTCCACCAACTAAGCTTGTTCCTATCGGACCTTTGATTGGAGGTCAAGTCTCTTGAATAAAAGCAGTGTTGAAACAGACTTTAAAAAATCCATACTTTATCATACGGCACCAGGACTGCTGAATTGGCTACAACTACAACAGGAGATAGAAAGTTAGTTACCAGAGCGAGCAGAGGGCGACGCCCTTACTGGTGGAGGTGTCTGAGGCTTGCTGAACTGTCTCTTATCCTCAGCTGTTGTCAACTGGGTCTTTTCAGACTTTCTTGGCTCATCAGGCTGTCCGTCCTCTTGCACAGATGATCCAGTTTTCTTGGATTTTGTGACAGGACGTGCGGGTCTTTGCTCCTTGCCCGTACCTTCATCTGTTGACGAAGACTTGGCCATCTCTTCTTTTGAAGGCATTTTCTTCTTCAGCACTTTCCGCACTGTCTTTATCGACTTCTTTTTTTCAGGCTGGCCAGTCCGTGGCCTGTCAGAGAGGGGGAGTGCAGAAATATCTCCAAAATTCTGAGATTGAGAGCCCCGAAATATGTACGGGTCTAATGATGCAGACTCCCTCAATGTGTTGCTCTCACTGCAAATCAGAACAATGACAGAAAGTCAAAGACAAAAGGCACCTTCGTTCCAGCAAAAGAATAATTATGAACTACAACAGTCACAGCTATTTGTTTTGGTGTACCTTGATACAAACGAACAGAATAATACTATAAAAAGAAACAAAATTATACTATTTTAATATATCTTTAAGCTATCTTTAGAAGTTTGAATGCAAGACAAAGTGAAATGCACTTTGTAATATTTGTATTAACATTTCCCATTCAAAAATGTGTCTTCAAAAAAAAAATAATATGCAAAATTTTTAATATGCACGTTATTTATTTCATTTCATTTTTTTTTAAATTGAGGGGGGGGAACACGAGTAAAGCATACGTATTTGTTTTAAAAACCTGGCTTAAATTAGACAAAAAGCAAATACATGCAATTTTCTTTTTTTATCTTTTGTATTACATTTGAAATTTCAAGACAAACCTTGCTGTAAAAATACCCAAAAAAATCTGGTCCCTGGAAACGTTTCAAAAGTGAGACCTACCAATATTTAAAAAATCAGTGAGAAAGTTCAGAAAGTGTTCTCCTCACAACAGTTCCCCACCTGAATATATTGCTCCGGGACACACTGGGCTCAGCGAGTCCGGCAGCAGGAGGGGAAGATCGAGGCTCATCCCCACCCGCTCCTTCATGTAGACGTGACCTTGACCCAGACGGGTTCTGCAGGGATGAGCTTGGCTCCCGAATAGAGTCATCATTCCTAAGTGTCCTTTTTGCTGTCTGTTCAGTTAGATCAACATCTCGAGAGCGGCCTTGGCTACCAAGATTTGATTTGCTTGTCAACATCAATTTTGAAGGTGTCTTTTCGGCCGATTTCTCAGTACTAGCCTCAGTGTGACCCGAAGAAGGCTCACCATGGAGTCTTTTCTGATCCTGTGAGTCCCCTTTTTCATCAATACTTCGTCCATCTGATACAGCTGAAATATTTTTATTCTTATTTTCTCCAACCTTCCGTGAAATTGGTCTACTCTCAGGATCAACCAAAGTCTCTTGTTCAAAGATCTTCACAGCTGAAGACTCTTCCTCATCCAATGATAAGCCTCTTACTTTAGACACCGGTGCTCGCTTCTGAGATGGATTTATCGGATCCTCACTGCTGCTGCAGACAATATTGATCCTCTCAGATTCCTCTGTAAATTGATCCGCAGGTTCCACACCCTTAGCTGGGTGTGCAGGTTCCTTTTTGTCAAACTCGTAAGACACAGTTTGCTCTCCCAGGTCAAAACCTTGCTCTGTGTCTTCTTCACAGACTATCACTTCCGGCTGCTCTGAGTCCATGACTAGTGGTTGGTCAAAACGGTGAGGAGAACTTTGGTCTCCCTTCAGCTTAAATGACAAGATGTCCTTTCTCAATGCACTGGAACTTCTTGAACCTGCCATCAGTGCTGCCTCACCCAGATTATTGTTGGACTCTCCGACATCTACATGGCCTGTTTTGGACTTCGAAGGACTTTTCATAAAACTCTCAGACAGTAGAGATTTACTGACTTTTGAAGAACGATATGAGCTAGATGCACCACTACCATGAGCCAATTTTTCTCGCTTCCCAGGAGTGCTCCCCCTTTCCTCAGGCAACAGTGGCTTCTCTGCGGTATGAATTCGCCCTCTGGGGCTCCTCACTGCTGGAAAGTCTTCACTGTAACAAGGTAAGTCAGAGGCAATTTGTACAAAAAAAATTCTTCACATTTTACTCCAAAAAACCCCCCCCTAAACAAACCAAGTTAAAGTCAGGTACAGAAAAACAGAATGATGGTCATATTGTTCTCAGAGACAGCCAGACAAAAGACACGAGTCGCAGAAGAGGGAAAGAAACAACACACAGCCCATCACAACCAGCATCAACCTCCAGTTTTAAAACAAAGGAAAAATGGATTTTAAAGATTTATAAACATCAAGGCTCAGCACTAAAAACTATTAAATTCTTTTTCTTCTCTTGAGCCCCATAAACAGATCTGGAAGGAGGCTACAGTTGCTAATGTAACCATTATGAGAGAGACAAATACAAAGCTACTATAAGGTGAGTGTGATGACAAGACATAGCAAAGAAAATTTGTTGAAATTGAAAACAAAAGTCTACAGGCACAGAAATTCTACTCACAAATATTCCCAATAGATGCACAAAGTCTACTAGTTACCTATCATCTGATATCCGTGTCTTTTTCTGAGGGGTGGAAAGACCTGACTTGACCCTTTGGAAAACGCTGATGCTGCGCTCACTATCTTCATTGGTCTCAACCTCTTCCATTGGAATAGACGGCTCTAAGGATAGAGCGGAGATTAATAGAACATTCTTGTACATGAAAAAAAACCCAGCACACGAGACAGTACTTCAATTTTCAGTCCCTACAGTTCTATCGACTATAAAACTAATTACACCAATGCCACAAACTACAGACACACTATAACAGTAGATTGAAGTCTGCCCGAACTATTTATACTAGTCATGTTCAAAATGTTTCAAGGTACTGACAGCTACAGACATCTAAAGATGCTAAAGAAAATGAGTTTAGCTGTTTATTGAACTTGATACATACAATATACAAATCTCTGATATCAATATCACATGCCCTTAAAAATCTTATTTAAAGCCAGTTATCACATCAAATCCCACCCCACTCTAGATCTATGATATAATTTGACTTATATCTTACAAATCAGAGAAATCAAATCGCCAAACAAATCTGTGATACAAAATCATTTTACAAATCTCTGACAAGTACTGACAACAATTATTCTGTCGTTCTGTAGTTGAAATAGTAACTTTCACTCACTTTGCAAATGAAAAGAAGGCAGGGCAGAGGAAGTCTCTTTGCTTGTGCTTGGCCCTGTTCCCTCCAATCTGCATGAGACACAAGACAAAATGCAAAAGAAGTGTAATAAATTCTTCTGCAATGATGCTCCCCCCCCCCCCCCCCCCCCCCCGCCCCATATATGGTAGAATTTACATAACAGCAGTGACCAGTCTAGATTGACACTTTGAGTTAAACCATTTCCAACACATCCTTCACAAAATGACAAAACTTCATGAATTGTAACTCCTTTCTAATAGCAAGTGTTACTTTCGACTGTACAACCTTTTACTTTCATCAAGGTCCTGTTCAGGGGTACTTAATTTTTCTGGACCGTCGGCATGAGAGAAATCATTTGGTGGACACAGATTTAATCCACTGCTGAATATTCAAAAGATATGTCCCTTGGCCAGTCTAACTTTCCACCCAATCTGACTTGAAAAAAAAGTGTCCTTGGTTATATACGGTACTAAAGATCTATCAAAAGCAAGAAGTTCAGCACACAAATACTTCAACAAAGGATTCAAACTGCAGTTCTCATACAATTCATAAGCAGCCATTTACTTCATCACATACTCCAAAGTATCTGAAGGACAGTATAAAATGAAACACAATAAGTACATGTAGGTATGCATGCGAAAGGAAGCCCACTAAAAATAATCAAACGTTACTACAGAACAACAAAATGCACATTAAAACCTTCACAATAAGACTAGTAGACATCAATATAAAATTCTATAATAATGATGATCCTGAAATCCCCAGAGCACGACTATGGCTATTCTATTTGTAAAATAAAGTTAAAGAGACAAAGCACTACCAACTTATAAATTTATTTGACTTTATAACCTATTTTTAGAGTGGCCAGTGCATTGTATTTTTTTGAAAACTTTCCATTAAGACAGAAAGCATTGCAGCATTTACTACAACAAACTTGTGAATCTATGTTTACGTACAATGTTTTCAAAGCAGACAGAAGGAATCCCTGTACTATTATCAGCTTATGGGTGTTTCTTACTGAAGACCATATTGTCGTGAAAGTGAACATTTTGATAATTCGAATTGATACCACACCAAAAACAACCTTACAGTCAAAGAGGCCAACCTTCAAAACCTGGGTATAGATGATAAAGATGTGAAGTCAGTGAAATAGAAAGTCAACACCAAATGTAAGACAAAAGAAAAAGACACATCAAAGAAGGAATATATTTGCAACACCTTAAGAGACACAAGGTGATGCAACTGAGAGCAGAATATCTATCATTTCCTCGCACTTGAAGTAACTGGCATTTTCTGACACATATTAGCTTAATTACCCACACATGCCATCATCAAACGACAGAATGGCGCACTCATATGGCCTTGTGCAGTAGCGAGAGCTGTAAAACTCTTACCAAATAAACTAAAGGACAAAAAAACCCACACAAAAATACAGTCAAATCTGCTGCAATGACCACCAGGATAACCACCAGTCCAAAAGACCACTTCCCACTATCCACGAGGACCACCTGTCTTAGATGACCACTTTCTCCTCAACAATATGTGATCTTCTTGAATAGGTTCGACTGCACATTCATCATTGGTGACAAATCAGTGCCTTTGAGAAAAGGCACTGCACAGATACTTACCCTGCCACATTTTTCCTCGGTGAGAATTGTGAGGCAGAATCGTCTTCACGTACACTAGCTGAAAGGCCAAGGGAAGAAAAAGTTATAAAAAATAAATGCATCATGGTATTTATAGAGATTTAAATTGTTAGCACGAGACTAAGAAATCTTGATAAGTGATCGGTGTAAATCATTTGAAGTTGTGTAATTTGACAGGCTTGATTTGAATATGCATATACTGTAATAGTAATAAGTTAACTTTATACCTCTGAGTATCCCTTTAAAGAAATGGAGATCCCAAACTTTCAGTTGTTGAAAATGTGTTCTGTGTACCATTCTAATTGAATTCTAACTATAAAGGCTTTCCAATAGGTACGACTGAGGGAGCGAGCTACAGGCCAGTACTTTAAAGAAACACAAAACAAATTTTTTAGTTGTATATATTTTCAGTTAGGACATCAAAGGTAGAAAGACAAACTCTAAGAGTTGATAAATATTGGTGACAACAGGGCTCTCAGACAAGTACCGGTACATGCAGAGCAGTGTCCTCAAATAAGACATAATAAGCCTAGCCTTGTAAGAATGCCCCGCACAGGCTGGGGGATTTCAAATAGTCCATTGTCCCATTTACAGGTGGACTCAGTAGTGCAACTTCTAGAGCTGGAGACTGCACGATTTATCGAAGGCTTGCGAGCAACAGACGGCTTGCGCCAGAGGCTTGCGGACAGGCTTGTGCTTTGCTTTGCCTCCCGCTCGCTACCAGGGGGAACTTCCGGTGAGTTGTGACTCTCAGACAGTCTTGCTGTACTGTGTCGTGACGTCACGAACTCTCGAGGTTGTGGGCTCAGTACATATTACAGAAGATTCTCTTGTCATTTGCGTTGAGAGGCTAGCACCAAAAAGTGCAAGATTGTTTTTTTTCCATAGTCGGGTTGTAAAAAAGAAAAAGCTCTATTCAATGCACTTTAAAATTAATAATGGAACGGCTATTCTCACGATGCAAAGGCCGTTTTTTAAAAAAATGTGCACGGATTAAGCGCTTCGTCGTCGCACGCAAAAGACCTGTTTGATTCCCGTATGGGTAGAAATTTTTACTGAGAACCTCCGTCTTTCTGCTGGGGCGTTGTTTTCTCTCAGCCCAGGTTGGCCCTGACATTGGGTTGAAGTTGGCCTAGCCCGTCTCCTAAATGTTCTGTATTATGTCATTGGGAGTGTTAAACATCTACAAAAGTAATATGCTACATACATATGATACAAAAGCCAATCACAACGACCCCTGGAGTTTTCCATTCTAAGGTAATCTAAGTCTACTTATTACTAGATTAGGTCTCTGTTACTACAATGCCACATTTCCTCTCACTTCATCCACACGCTTAGCTGATCAACGGCGGGAAGTTAAAAATATCTTCGGCTCTCTACGTCTTGCACCAAAACAAGCACAGCCTTTCCCTTCCTCCACAGTTCACACTGCGAGCGGGGTGGATTACCGGTCTTGATGATAGTTACTCCAAGGTCTTGCTGCTGGCGAGCGGTGTTGCCCTGCAAACGCAGTAGTGGGGCACAGGTGTCTTTCCAGGTTGCAAGCAAGCCAAGGGACACAGAGCAAGAAATGGGAGGCAAAGCAAATTCAGGGACTCAAGAGTCAAACTGTGCTGTGGACGGGATTTGAGACTTGATGGACGTCCGCTGCTCGCAAACCTTCGATTAATAGAGCAGACCCCAGCGCTATGCCACACAGTGACACTGTGAGCGGGGTCTCTCTCTCTCCCCCCCTCTCTCTTTCTGACGTAAGTGACGTCGCGGATTGCAAGCAGGGTGGGGAGGATGAAGGGGTTTGACACTAGTGGCTTCGCGGATTACTAGTTGGTGTGGACTTGAAGCTTAGGCTAGACTCAACTTATCATGCTGGAGATTTGATTTGATGATTTGACCTAGTGATTTGAGGCTTGTGGCTTGAACTAGGGGCTTGCGAGCACGAGCGGGTTTGCTACCTGTGTACAGCTCTAGCAACTTCCCTGTCAGTGGGAAGCCACTTCGACACTACAATCTCTCTAGGGTAGGAGTGGCATTTTCCTCTGTACTTACTGTGCCTCCTTTCTACCTCTCTTTTGTGACTGTCACCTGAAAATTATGTACAGACAAAAGATGGACCCCATAATTCCTCTATAAATGGTCTTGTTTGTTTTAGTAAGGTTCTACGATGCTCACAACTGTATAAGGTAAATAGTCTGCCTTCAAAATGAATATTTTGTGTCTCTTAGGGAGCTCAAATATAAAAGTAAAAAATCATACCAGCTTGATCTGGCTGTGAGGGTGTGAGTCTCAAATGAAAACTCTGGGATTCTGAAAAAGATAGACGTTTTGTTTAAAAAAACAGTACAGCCTTTTAGAGCAGTGACATACACACAAAAAACAAAGACGGACAGTAAAGAACTGCCTGTGGCACACTTCAACCACCAGCACAGATGACCAAAAAAATAAAAAAATAAAAAAAATAAAATAAAACCCCAAGCAGAAAAGGCAACCACTTCTTTGACCTCACACTAGCCTGATCTTATCAACAACAGCATAAAAATTTGAAGTGAAAAAAAAAGAAAAAAAAGTTTGTTTTAGTAGAGATTTTACGGCGCTCGCAACTGCAAAAGGTCATATGAGCGCCAAAGGGTGGATGTCTACAGAGAAGTCCTTACAGGGAATCAGGCTTACTCTGCTCACCTCTCTAGCTTCAACAGCACAAAATCTGCTTCGACTATTAAGGAACCCCGGAAATAGCGGGTCACAAGAGTGTGACAAACATACAAAAGAAGTAGAAGATAATGACGATAGTAAGGAAAAGCAGCAGTTCCCTGTTGCAGTTCAGGCAGAGTTATGAGCATGACATTGATGAATCAGCCCATTTACAATTCTACTCTGCATAAGAACATGTTAATGTTCCCCCTGGTCATTTGAGCGCCAAAGGGTGGATGTCTACAGAGAAGTCCTTACAGGGAATCAGGCTTACTCTGCTCACCTCTCTAGCTTCAACAGCACAAAATCTGCTTCGACTATTAAGGAACCCCGGAAATAGCGGGTCACAAGAGTGTGACAAACATACAAAAGAAGTAGAAGATAATGACGATAGTAAGGAAAAGCAGCAGTTCCCTGTTGCAGTTCAGGCAGACTTATGAGCATGACATTGATGAATCAGCCCATTTACAATTCTACTCTGCAAAAGAACATGTTAATGTTCCCCCTTTGGGAATGGCCTAAAGACACTTCAGTCAGTAGCACAGCCGGGGGGGGGACAAACAAATCCAACAGTCAGCACAATGAGGGTGGCAGCAGTGAAGATAAAGTTAAGAGTTCCATCTGAATTTCACATATGACAAAGGAGACAGAAGCCCAAATCAATTATTCACTATAAAATGATTTATAAAAACTGAAGATATCCACAACAAACATGTTATACTGCTTTTATTCATTTGTCAGCAAGGAGGATTGATAGTCAACACATTTCCCTCTACATAACCAAAAAGAACTTGCAATTCCATGATCCCTAAACTTTTCTGACAAATACAAGAAGTCTAAGGCTGTGGCAACAAGTCTAAGAAAACAAATTTGTTTCAACAGCAAACGGGAACGGAATTCAAGAGAAAAAAAAAAATTAGATTTCATGCAAATCCGACTGGGGTTCTTTGACACGCAAAAAAGAAACAGGTGAGTTCAGATTTTATCTGAGTACTTAGCAAGTCTGCAAAACTATCGTGACTCCAGACTACACCAGTTCTCATTACCCACCAGATTTTGCTTGACTTTGCTGATAGGAATGACGGACCTGAAACACAAAGAAAAAGCAGACAATGAACTCACTAACCTGTTAATAACAAAAGGAATAAAATCGAAATTGGAAAAAAACAGAGTTAAGAGTGACTAAACATATCACTTTACTAAGAATTTTAAGTCTCCCGAACTGATACATTTCTTCTTCTTGTTCTGGTTTGGATATGTTTTGTACTCACACTGCCACATGGCTATCAGGACATGTGCCAAAGAGATAAACTCTCAGATCTTGTCTGTGACTGTGGAATCTTTTCATGGGCACATAAAAAGAGAATTATCAACACTTGTCCTACTGCGAGCCGCACTCACGAACGTGGCTTCGCTGGACCAAGAGCCGCAAAATACGGCTCGAGTGGCTCGCCATCTATTCCAATCCAGTAATGAAAAGGAAATTCTCCTCCGAGTCATGTTTTCGAAATAATAGAATAGACTTCCTGTTAGCGGATATGAAAGAAACTATAGCACTGACAGACGATTTTTTTGTAATTTCAGCGCTTTTTTTTGTCCCCTTCGAAACCTAAAAGTGAAAAGAAAAGTGCTCTCCTGACTTCATTATAATATGTCTCATATTTTCACTTCTATAATAGGTACACATACATAACTTTCAGCATCTCTTTGCATTACTATGGCAACCTACCTGGGAAGTTTGAATAATGCTGTAGTTGTACTTTTTTAGTTGTGACCTTTCAAACCTTGAAAATTGTTGATTTTATATGACATTTTCGATATTGCATAATCACTTTTAGAAACCGCAAACTGCTAATATAATTGTAATAAATCTTCAATATTGTACCACCATCTGAAAGATTATCTTTTCACCTTCAGTTTGATGAGCCATATGATATGGTTTGTGTGTTTTTAGTTGGATGTTTTGACATTATCCTTTGGTGGGTAGGAGAGTAAAAAAAAGAGTTAATAAGTATTTACTTACAGGTAGGAATTCATCTTCTAACGTTGGGACTGTCGGTTTGAAAGACACAACATTATCTTCTTCCTCATCATCTTCATTTTCACCTGAAACAAATTCAAATGTTACACTCAAAACATTACAACAAACTTGTGCATGCAACGTAATGTCCACCGAAAGGAAAAAATCTTTTCATCCCCTCAAGGATGAACCTTTTCTACCAGTCACAATAAACATAGAGCAAACGTTGACACTAAGGGTTCATACTGAATAAACTGAAGAAAACACAGACACAAAGTAGTAGTTATAAATGTGGCGTCCCGGAAAAAATCAAATGAAAGGGTGCAGTCTACAACCGAGATGCAACCCGGAATTATAAAACACTCCCGCTTCCTATTCCCTCCCCAACCACCTTTCTCCTTCTTCTCTATATCCACTCACTCACTCATTGCCCCAAAAGCAGTGATAAACTTCACAATAAAGCACATGTAAGTAACATCACACAGATAAAACTAATAAATTCTTAATTATGTGTACTATTGAGTATCTCGTGCTTTCTTCTTTGAGCTTATCAGCTATGGACTGAATCTTATTTTGGTTCATGCCTCTGAAGGAAAGTATTCACACATTTTAAACCAATTTAAGCTTTCTCTGCTATTAATGATGATTGAATAAAAAGAGAAGATTACATGCTGAAAAGGTCCATCTATTTTCTCTTAAAATATGGAACTTATATTTCTTAAACAAAGTGGCCCACCAAAGCTTTGAATAGCAGCAACAAGCCACGAAGTAGGGTCTTCCAACACCCTTCCCTTTGAGTGACTACAGATTTAGTGTGGTTTGGGTGCAATGCCACTTTCAACACTGAAAGGGTACCACCAAATCTAATATCCATCACCGCTACAAGACAAGTGGATGGACATCCCTGAAAATTCCCTAGTTAACACAAATTCATGAATGCCCCTTTTGGGAATCAAACCATGGTCATCAAATATGATTTCAGTATAGCTCATGGAGTACCCTACAGATTTCAAGACAACAATGTGAGACACGTGTTACAAGAGAGAAAATTTACCTACCTTTTCCTTCCATTGATGGAGAATCTGGAATAATGAGCGGAGCACTACCGTAGGCATCTGGAGAGGGGCCAACTTCATCACTGAAGGAAAAAAAAAAACACTCACAAAAATCAGAAGGTTAAGAACAGGTACTTAAGACGAAACAATTAATACTTTGGAACCATAAATAGAGAACATTTTCCTTTCCAAATACATGCCATGATTCAAGTACGCCCATACCGCATTGAGAATAGAAATTAGTTGGTTCATTGTAGACTATCAGCAACACTTAGACGACAAAAACAATGACAACAAGGTCATGACATTCCTTGACAAAGAATCTGTCCCAACTCGACCTTAAACAACATTCACTGACCATATAATGCCTGAATCCTCCTGTAACCACTAAAATATTACCAACAAAATAAAAGGGCTAGTGAAAAAAAATAAAAATTATTATGTGAATAGGAACAAGACTACATTTCAGCTTTAAATGATTCCACTCACATGAGTAACTGACATTGCCCACACAGCTGTACTGCCAGCATACACTTTGAGAATCTTGCCTTACACTTATAGGAGGTTAATATTGCAGTGAAAGGCATTCTAAATCACTCACACTAACCAAAATTGTTCTGGACAGGGGTTGATTTCAAATTTTCTAGCTCGGGCAAGAAAACTCCTTTATACTTTTTCAATCAAAGAAGTATTATTAAGGAGAACAACACAAAAAGGACCTTCCATAATTGTCATTGCTTGAAAAAACAAAACAAAAACCAAAAAAACCACCTAACCAACCTACATGAAGCTGCTCCAATTTACATATATACATATGTAGACCAAAGGTAAGAAAACCTGATGCAAATTCCAATCACCAGCATACTTACAGCAACCAGAATCAAACCAGGTCCCTTGGCATTACCTAGAACAATTTACAGTAACTATAATAAAGAATACAATGACAACCACAAAAGCACTTTTCACTGTGACTACCATGGTTTTCTCATGGCTAAACAAATAAAACAATTCCAAGGGTGTTAAATTGCTGTTGTCCTTAGCAACACGTACAAACTGTCCATTGTCTCTGGCACCAGCATAGGCTCTGCTGAAAGATGCAGACTTCCAATGTGTTCAGCAGGTGTTGACACAGGAACTCTGTCAGCTTCTTCATCGTCATTAGAGGCTTAGGGAAAATAAAATAGAAAGCCAAGCACACTTAATTATGTACAGAGAAGAGCCTACAATACCACAACCATATTAAAGGCACAGACAAAATAATCATACATCACATCATCTTCTCTCATCACACTGCCTAAAAATTAACAGCTCATACTTCGAGCCAACTAAATCTCCACAAAGCGTTGATGAAAAAAACCCTCTTAACCCTTCAAGAGGCGAATTAATTTGAGAACATGAAAATTAGGGTGGGTCATGAAAAATGTTAATAACTTCCTTAATTTTTAAGATAGAAATATGAATCAAACATCATTAAACTGGAAATTGAGTGAAGAAAAAACACAACATAAAAATGTTCAAAGCAATACCTTGTCATAGATTTACTTTGTTTGTTTGTCAGTGTCTTTGCCTGTGTGTTGGTCCTGACGATGTGGTGTCAAATTTCTACAAGTCCTGGTGTGACTGATACAGTTCAAAGCAGCCAAGGACACAGACGGCTACATATACCGAACACTTTTTGCATTGAAGTGCAGTCTGTTTCCTCTTGAATCTTTACTGTCCAAATAAAATGCGTTGAACAGGTTGCAGACATTCATATTTGCAGCCATTTCCCATTTGATTACTGCCTTTGTGACTGATGTAAACAAATTCCTAGACGGTTCATTTTCTATTCCAATTCTCTGTCTAGCTTCTTGTTTGGGGCAGGAAATGATAGGAAATTCTTCCTTAAAAAAAGTCAACTCTTTAACTATGCAATTTAAAATCACGTTTCTGCATAATTCTCTTGTGTTTGTGGAAATGCAACCTGATATATTACATTTTTAAAAACGCTTGTTTCTTGTCAAACTGATCAATAAAGCATTACCCAGACGTAGAATTCATTCATCTTTGACTTCCGGGACAAACTAAAGGTTTGTTAGCTCGTACTTTTTTATATTTGGCCCGTACCATAATAACTTCGCATCGGACGGTGGTACCGTCCAGCCATGGTTATGGACCTCGACTACCGGACGCTGCCACCGTCCAGACAAGGTTAAAGAGTTAATCTTAGTTTAAACCATTTCTGGTGGTTCCGTACCCAAATCGGATTTTGTAATCTCTGAGGGACAGTTGCTGTATCACGACTAGCCGCGATGGGTTAAATTTAAACTGAAAGGAAAGCAGAAGTTTTTCAAAATTTATTCATTCCCTGCCTTGTATAGAATGTTACAATGTAAACTGTTAATGCTATGCTTACATTGTTAGGGAAGATCCGTTTTCAAAGATAAAGACCGAAACAGCATGGAAGTCACACACACTCAATGCTTAACTTACTGGCAGCAACTCTTTCAATCACTGTGACATTTCTGTCATTTTCGTCCTTTGAGGAACTGCCATTGTCACTGCTGTAGATAAACAAGTGCAGAACAATGATAAAACAACATTTCATACATTTTAAAAGAAATGGTAACTACTCCAATCAATACAAGCACCAATTATTTTGTTAAGTCTCTAAAAACAAGGCTTCACATATCTTTGAACATTCTACAATTAACAAGAAGCTTCTTCCCATTAAAAAAAACCCCCAATATATTAAACTTCTTTGAAAACACTTGTTCAAGATTATAACAGTGATCAAATGTAGATGATCAAAGAAGATACTTCAGTCTCACATTCCAAACAGCATCATCATGAGCTTATCAATTAAGATAACATAAAGACGCCAGTATTCATACAATGCAATATACCCAGCAGAAGTCAGATGATAAAATTCAATGCTCAGCATGGGCCTTTCATATTTGATCACAATTTTATGTCCACATATTTCAATAAAATCTGAGAGCCTGTTAAAATGAAAAAGCCAAACCACAAAAGCTACAGGCTTGATCTTTGACAGAAAACTCACATCAGTAATAGGAAGATGAAGAGCATGTGCAAATTTTGTCATTAGCAAAGCATTTTGGTTAAAAAAATTAAAAGTTAAAAACCTCCCGCAACATAAGATAAGATCATACTTTATTGTCACTGTGAGAAGTTTTTCTTCTGTATCTGTATTTTCCAAAATATTTGATTCTTTTGCTACTCCATGCAGAAAGGAGTAGCTAAGAAGAGTAAGGCAAAGTTTTCTTCACACCACCTTCCTTTTAGGTATGTGAAATTGCAAACAAAAATAAGTCGATAAACAATTGCCGTGACAATATATTCAGGTCAAAGAGAGCTATTTGTATTAACAGTTACAGAGAAATGTTTCTTTCATTTATTCACATAGGGGAAATTTGGGGCTGTTTTGCATGTAGGTGATTTTACAAACATACTGCTGCAAGTTGCTACACAGCAGCTCCCAGGCCACAATGTCTTGCTCAAGGACGCTCTCCAGTGACCAGCCAGCCACTGCAGCCCCTCTCACCACTGTCTTTATCTGTCACTTACAACTAACACAAAATCCTACCTGACAGTGTCAGAGGCAAGGTGCAAAGGTTGATGTCCTTCACTTTCAGTGGCAGAAAAAAGTCCAGCAAAACCTTTTAAAAAAAGGCAAAAGTAAAAAATCACGATTCAAAAGAAATTTGTTACTAAACAGCACAAAAATAAACTTGAAGAGGTGAGTATACTGTATCTATCAGTGCTGAAACTCACTACCACACACACACTCTCTCTTTCCCCCCTCTCAAACAAACATACATGTATCACAAACAAACATGGTTAGGAATTGGTCACAACCATTTTGCCTGAAAACTTTCAAACTCATAGCATCTCAACAGACTTTGCCTGAAAAGATAATCCAATCACACCTGTACTGTCAATTTAGGCTAGAACTCGAGCAGCGTAGTTAAAAATCGGATTTTTTAAAGACAGTTGTCAGGTAAACGAAAGAAACCTGTGCTTCACAAGATCGACGTTAGTCCAGTTAAGGACGGTCGACAGCGGCTGCTGGCACCAACTGGCTTTCTCTTGCCGGAATTTCCTGCCACAGCCGGCAAACTTTTACCCATGCAAACAAATTTACCTAAAACTTTTACATAGTACCTTTTAATTTCACTAAAAGTGATAAACAGAGTTTGGAAAGAGAAGAGAGTAGCTCATGCACTTCTTTTATTGTTTGCATCAATTAACAAGGAGAATTAAGAGCCATTCTGTAATGTAATAAACAAGCTATGGCTACAATTAATAGTGAAAGAATTTATTATGACAATAGTATAAATGAATAAAAGATTCATGATGATACTGATACCTTTTGCTGGATTTTCATTCGACATTCCTGCTCTTCCGGTATCTCTAGCTGACTGGAAAGCAAAGAATGAACAAAAAATAAATAAATAAAAGGACAGACGTATAGATTTAACAATATAACTGAGGAATATAAATGCAAAAGTAAGGCGCTTATCATTGATGCTAAAGTACTTGGTTCAATGTAAGGTTTGAATAGATATAGTCAGCAGCTACCTTCTTTCTTTGCTCCTCTTCTCCCAGACAGAGTGCCTTCTCTTCTTAGATAAGGAAGAAAAACTCAAGGGTCCCTTATGCATGAAGTCAAGAAATCTTTACAGTTGAAATTCAAAGAATATCACGCTTGCTTAGGCCAAAATTCTAGATTACTCTTTTCCTAAAACTGAAGAAACCTGGTCAGCACACATAATAAACTACACCACAAAAAAGGGCATGAGGCTGCCCAAATGGAGAGCGACATAACAAAAAAATCTGTTGCACTGTGGGCTGAAGAACCAAAATCAATTACCCTTGAAGTCAAGAGGTAAAAATATGAAGAGACAATAGCTATAACGAAAACATTTCTGCTCATCAGTAAAATGGAAGTCATGTATTCTTCTTCTTCTTCTTCTCGATTGCATCACACTTGAAGTCTGGTATCTGTCATAAATTGGGCCGTCCTGCTCAGTTCATCTGTCGGTCCGTATAGCTTCTCTTGTAGCGTCAGTGGAGTTGGCCACGTCTCCTGTCTCAGGGCCCTGTGTGTCTTGCATTGCTAGAGGATGTGTTCAACAGTTTGGTCTGCCTCTCCACACTGGCATTTTGGTGAGTGTACTAGTTTAAAACATTTGTACATATATTGTCTCAGTCTTGTGTGTTGTGTCCTTAGTCTGAAGATAATCACACTTGTTCTTGGCGGGACAGCTCATGGTAGCCATCTGGTGTCTGAGGTGCTTTATATAGTGTATTTATAATAGTTTTTATTTCTGTGTAGTTAACGCTGTTGTCTGGTTGCTCTTTCTGTGCTCCTAGTTTGGCCATCCTGTCTGCCTGCTCATTTCCCAAAACACCACAGTGTGATGGAATCCACTGCAGCATGATCCTCAGACATGGGAAGTCCTCAATTACTTTTCATAGCCTCGGTAGTTTGCCGGAAGTGATTGCCTGCAGTACTGACATGGCATCTGTTAGGAATACTACTTGGCTTTGGGGGTCTACCACATTCTTGATGATGTTTGCTGCATGTATTGGAAGTCATGTATGTTATGAAATATTTTCTCTATCACGAAAGTAAATATATGACAGACCAAATATGTTTTGACTCTTTGAACCCCATCGGATGCTGGGAGCATCCGGCGGTAATAACCCTGCTCCCCATCTGACGCTGGGAGCGTCTTGTACTACTGACAACTGTTTCGTTTATTTAGTGCTAGTTTTTGCTTGTTTTGGGGAACTATTCCCGAACCAAGCTTTTTTTTAGTAATGACTAAGCCTCTGTTTCCACTATTTAGAAGTTGGAGGCAGGCTTTTGGGGTTATAAGGAGACACAGTGCACCAGGTTTGGGTGACTGCAGAAAAAAATCTCCGGGGAAACATGGAAAAAACTCAGGGCTGAAAGAGTTAAAACACATTCAAGCCAATGAACTCTAAAAGTTAAGAAATTTTGCTCTAAAATCTGAAAATAAATTTGCCTGTTTTTACTTTTTATCAAAGATAAATTACAACAGAAGAATAACCCTCTGTAGATTCGTCAGCATATACTTAACACCTCTTATTACTTCTTTGTCTGAATTCCAGTCATACTAATCATAGTATTGGTTTTGTTTGTGAGCAACATTCATCTTTTCATCTGAAGCAGTACTGTGATGTCTGACACAGAGATCATCTGTTCTGTAAAAGGTACAATAATAATCTTGGAAACACCTTTACCTTTGTATTTTTACTAAATTTTGTTTGCCTACAAAGTCTCAAATGTCCAGATTCGTTTCAGTCAGTCAGTGAAACAAACTCAATGAACCTCTTAAAATAAATGAACTTTCCATAGAGTTTGTAGAAATCTTAAGAAAATCACCATGAGCCTCTTAAAAACACAAGTTTTCTACAAACAATTTGATGTGGCTTGAATCAATCAAGTACCGTACTCAATAGGGGTTAGTTGCAAACCATAAGAACAAACAAGAAACATGATTAAATCTTCAACTCATTCCACAACAAACAGACAGATGTGAGTAATAATCATGATTAATAAACTGAATCGCTGAGAGCCAGCCACAAAAAAAAGACACTTTGGCCAACACTACTACATATGTAAGGGGTGTTCAAATTCCATTATTTCAGTAACCATAGCAAAGTTTACGAGATTAAGATTAATACTGCAGTCTAAAAAGTAACCCGAAACAAAGCCTACCGACATAAAACCACTCAACACAAATACCAGGGACATTATGATGAGACTGAAATAGTCTAGCAACAAGAACTGGTCATACAAGTTTTTGCAGTCCCCTCTCCATTTCCTTCAAGTTTTTATAACAGTGACAGCTATAAACTGAAGGGACAAATAGAAATAAATGAGACTCAAGATAATTATTTTTCTTTGCAGTCCCCTGATAGACCTCAGCCTCAGGGGTAGTTGACTGCTAGTTACCCGACTTGCAGTGCAACTGATTTTTACACACATGACCGCTGACATTTCCAACTCCACATGGCTCCTTGTCCTCAGGCAACCACATTCAGATTTTGAAGGTATTATTTTTAAAAAATGTTAATTTGAGTATTTTCAGTTTTGATAGGAATTAATTTTGAATTTTTCACAGATGGCGACTGAAGCCTACTTTTATTGATTTTAAGACCTTTACAACTTGCACACAGGACCTCCAAGATTTTTCATCTTTATCCAAGAATGTTAAGTGTTTGATTTTTACCTACCCTAAGATCAGGGGTGTGGCAGAAAGACAAGCAGTAAGGAGCTAGGAGTAGCTATATAAAGAGTCAGGAGTGAGTGGAGATGAAAACAGATGATGGAACAGGACTAGAGAACAGGAAAGGTTGACAAAGGAGAACATTTTAGAGAAGGACATTTTTTCATTGCTGGCAGGTTTAAATCCCCAAACCTTTAAAATAAGAGGTGAACAACTGTATCTCAGACCTCTAGATCACAAGAGCCTCTTTCAAGAGACCATATATCACATTTTGTAAGTATGATGGGTACCAACAGGTGCCCCCTGACCTTGAACTACAAAGAATCCTTTCGACTCAAGCATGCAAAATATGCTTATATCTTCTCATGGTCCTCTTAAAACATTTGTTGTTAACATAACAGTATCATCCTCTCTGCAGAGATGCCAACCACAGAAAACCGAAACGAGTATTGGGAAATATGAAAATGTGTATTTTCAGGGGAAAATGTGTATTCCCCACGACTGACCAACTAGTAAAATGTTCAGGGTGTCCAGCAATATTTCCTGAAAAAAAATTACTAGCTCACCATGTCGAAAAAGGGAACACACACGCGTACAATATACATGTATCCAGTCAACATGTCAGTGTTCAATTTCGTACTGGGGTCTTGTTTGACTTCAGTATTTTAGTCTATTATATACTGGTAATATTTTCCTCTCATTATTATATAAAAAATAAATCCTGCTTTGAGAGTACGAAAGGGCCTTGAACAAGAATTTCGACTATCAAGAACCAGTCTGGGTGTCCATGATTCATAATATGAACTGAGAGACTCAAATTATTGCTCAAACTCAGAGAAAAGTAATAACATGCCTCAAGTAGACCAGTGCACTGTGAGAGTTGTAACAACTGTGGGAGGGCAAGATGCAGAGACACTGAAAAATCTGCCAGTCTTGAACAGAAAGCTACAACATACACTGTAGGTATAATTTACTATCACCCATCCAAACAAATGTGAACACTTTATTTCAATAACACAGACTTGCAAAGTATGAAGGGTCCCGATTCCGCACACGGCCTGCATCAACGCGCGCTTTACAGAAAGCTCTAATCAAAATTCTGAAATGTGCTTCCAAGTTTTTGTCCTCCGGTGTTGCCTTAACCCCCCAAACCGATAGTATCTGAAACCCCCAAAAAATCAATAATCTCCTCCCCTATTCTGTAGTTCTATACTTCGCAACGCCGTTACTCCCACCAAAGATGGTCTTTACTCACACGATGCCGCATTTATTTATGATGCGAATGCGCGCAGGTTCAGTGACCGGTCACGATGGCCAGCCAGACAATCTAAAAATCGGACAACGCTTGTATTTTTTTTCATTTTTTTACCACAAGTGACAGCACAGAGACCAGTCCGAGCATTGATTAAAATAATGTTATCTGCACGGCGACATTGCGTTTATACTGCACAACCTGCATGTCACAAATGTTACTTTATCAGACAACTGCTGGCAAACTTCTTGGTGGTAACGAAAGCAGATCTTGATTTTCCCGATTGAGCTTCCGTGTCACATACGCTTCCGCCATAGCTGCCTATTCGTGTGAAAGAGAAACGTACTCTCCGGACGAAGAAAAGCTGAACGAATATAATATCACCATCGCGACTGGCAAAAATGAACTTACTGACCTTATCCGACTTGGTTTTCAAATATTTCAGTTCTGCAATACTGATACCATTTTGACAAAAGATGGGACTTGAGATAATTAGGTTTACTCGCCCAAGCTGAATCTCGTATTTTTCGCATTCCAGGAGGCGTATTTTTTCCATTAAAAGTCGTATTCGCATATTTTTGGCAAAAAATCGTACTAAAATACGTAAAATCGTATTGGTTGGCATCTCTGTCTCTGTTATGAACATGAGACCGTTGTCATTAATATCGCAACTGAAATGAAAGGCTCAAAGCTCAAAGTAGAGACAACAGATCACAGCTGAAAAAGGTACACAGGAGTTAGTAGCTAATAAAGTAGATAAAAAATTTTTAATACGCAACTGACATGAATAATTTAGTAAATAAAAATACTCACAATCCCTGACTCTGTTGGTAATGAAAAAGTACAAATAAATGCTGAGCATTCGAAATAGAATTTAGGCGGCTTTAAGAAACAAATTTATACAAAATTATTGAAACAAAGTCATATTTTTCCAGCTTCAGCCTGCATTACACTGCTGTACCTATTTGAAAGTTTTTAATTGTCACAGACCATTCCAACTTCATATGTCTCATCTGCCATCTAAATTTTAAACTAATAACAAAAAACTTACAAAGAACTTTGACCTCAAAGCTGGAAGTCCACTGATTAAATCCCAACCTTCCAGAGAATTTGCATCGTCTCCTTGAGAATCTGGCAAAAGAAAGTCTGATTTTTCAGGGTTCTGGGAAAAATCATGACTCTCTTGACTCTGCTCCATTGAAGTACATCATTATCTCACCCGAGTAGTAAAATCTGAAAGAAAAAAATCTTGCTTTAAAATATTGATCGGTCCATGGAGGTGATATGGCTGTAACGCTTCTATATCTCGACCAAAGTTCCATGCATGTACAAAAATTCAAATTTTGCTATACGCAAGCAATTGCGAGCAAGATATCATAGTTTGCTATACGCACGCAATTGTGTATATAGACACGTTGAGTCTTTACGCACAGTGTCATGTTCGGAACTGTTGTGCCAAACTGGAAGAAGGGACATTGAATGTACAGGAAAGGGTACGGCTAGGCAGTTGGGCTAGCCGTACTTATTCTTAATATGATGGCTAGACTGACCATAAAAAGGCCTTAGACTGAATTATAAATACATTTTTAGTTTGCAGTATCTAAAGTATTTGTATTCGAGACGAAACCAGATGCCTTACTTAATGATAATGACAGTGCATGTATTTTTAACCTCCTATTTTCTAATGTTAATAGGGCCTAAGACTTCTTGGCTAGCCTAAGTACGGCTAACAGTTAGGCTAGCCGCACTTAAGTACGGCTAGACTGTCAGGCTAGCCGTACTTGATGGCTGAATTGTAAATGAAATTTTTAGTTGGCTGCTCTTATTGGCCCACATGGGCAAATAAGCTGGGGCTTATTGGCCCACATGGGCCATTTAATGCGTTGTTTTTTCAATGTATTTCATATGTGGTGTTGTCCAAACTTGTTCTCTTTTATTTTTTCTCACTTTATCCCTTCTTGTTAATGTTTTCCTGAGGCATTCCATCTCGCACACATTTCTA
>NW_004798135.1:70019-70889 GCF_000002075.1 Aplysia californica | reverse complement strand
AAATACAGGGGAGATAACTCGCAATTCTGTGGGCAAATAAGAAATGTTCTAGGGGAAATCATATATATGCCCCTGTGGGCCAATAAGCACTCCGTTTTTAGTTTGCAAAGCCTCAACCTGTAGATTTCTTATTTGCATTTCAGACAAAAACAAAAAGTGCCTTCCTGACTTGCATTATTTAAACCTGAATAACTACTAGATCTAGATCTAATGAGACCTGTGCACTCAACAGGTTCCAGTCGATAGGGCCAAACCTAGCCTAGATCTAAGTACGACGGCTAGACTCTCAGGCTAGCCGTACTGCATGTCCATGTCCATGTGAAAGACACATTTAACCAGTGGCTTTGCCAACTGTACCTAGACTCTAGAGATCTACTTTTACCGCAATTTAGGCAATTTACAGTGTGCAGCTGACGTTCGTTAAAGTCCACGATCCATTTGTCTACATCCAGAGAAGAAATCCAGAAGTCTTGGACTTGATGACCAAATAGGCAACACAAAAAACAGGGATGCAACCTAACTGCAAGACATCAAATTATGGGAAAATTCAGGGGGGCATGCCCCCCTGAAACCCCTCTACTCTTGACTTTAACGAACGAAACTACAAAATCGCCCAGCTGACTTGTTGTACTTGTCTTGTGCCACTTGTGGCGCGCGGAGCTGGTCTTGGACTGGGTCCAGTCCAAACTATAGATTCTAGGCACTTCAGTGAAATTTTCAAACTTCTCCGAGGGCACTAAATTTGGATTAATGAAAAGATCCTGGCTTTCTGTTTTCAGAGCTTTTTAAATTTTTGTGCTATCTTTGTTAGTTTAGAAGCAGCGACCGTTTTTGTGAATCAATTTTCGCCCTGATTTGGCCAAATTTTTG
>NW_004798135.1:68458-69333 GCF_000002075.1 Aplysia californica | reverse complement strand
TCGAAACTGAGAAAAATCAGACACTCAAGAGTGATTCCCATCTACATCACAGACACTGACCACAGACCAGTCATCATGACTATTGACACACCAAACAGGAAAAGGCCAGAAGCAAAGAAACGATGAGAAGGCGTAAATCTCAGAAATATAAATGACAATTACAAGGATAAGATACATGAATGTTTGAAAAATGTATTTCACAAATTTCCCCCAAAATTGAGAGACATGGAAGAGGAATGGAGCCACTTCAAAGCATGTGTGTACAGAGCATTAAAAGAAGAGTTCGGCACCAGGAAAACAAGAGTGCAGAATGACCAAGTGAAGGAAGCCGTCCAACTGAAGAAAAAGTCATTCAAAAAGTGGTAGAAATCAAAGACGGAGGAAGATTACATCCTATACAGAAAGGACCGCCGCTATACATCAAGGGTAGTAAAAGAAGCTAAGAACAGATCCTGGTCAGTACATGGAGAACAGCTGGTAACAGAATGTAAAGAAAACCATTGAGAGTTTTACTAGAGAGTTAAAAAAGCATGAGGAGGCGGGAAGAACCATTCAACCAAATTGAAATAGTCAATGATGAGCACGGAAAACCCTATTTTCAGAAAGCCAAAGATTAAGGAAAGATAGAAACGCTATTTCCAGGAGCTGCTGAATCCTACAGCAGAAACAAGAGCAAACAGCTTCTCACCGAAAGAAACCATTCCAGAACCATCACTACTGCTGAGTGAAATCCAACCTGTTATAAAGAATAGCCCCACAAACAAAGCGATAGGCGTAGAAAACATCACAGCAGAAGAGATCAAACTATATGGCCATATCGAAGAACTCTGGCTATGGAGGATATTTAACCTGGCCTGGGCGACAAAAACAACACA
>NW_004798135.1:64921-68358 GCF_000002075.1 Aplysia californica | reverse complement strand
CACACACGCACACATACACACACATTCACACACACACCCAGAGAGAGAGAGAGAGAGAGAGAGAGAGAAAGAGAGAGACAGAGAGAGAGAAAGAGAGAGGGGGGGGGGGCATGCAGTGGATCCCACAATCCAGTACATAGCATTTTTCGTTCTTGATCATACGACAGAAAAGAAAGAAAATCTGGATCGGTACTAACAATAGACCTAAGAAACTTTATCAAGCAAATAATTGCATCAGATACTTTAATTGGAGTCCCAATTTAATTTTTTACTGTGTTAACAACACGAGTCCGGACTCTTCATACTAGATCTAGGTCCTAGACCTACGCAATGAAAGGCTTTGGGCAGGGGAAAAAGGAGGGAGGGGGGAGCTCAGTGAAAAGAAAATACTTGGGTCTAAAAAGTTTTATTTTCTTTATACTATCGAATGAACTAAGGCCAAATGTGAGGTCAGTGATTATAAAACATTGGCCACCTCTATTCTCACCCAGAGTGAGAATAGTGCAGGCGAGTCTTGTGGCTATTCTCACCCGGTGCGCGTTCACCAAATTTTGCATTCACCCTAAACCACAGAATTCTACACTGTGATAACAGAAAAATTGTAGAATTCTGTGCCGTGAACAAACGTTCCATTACAACTGTAGCCTACTAAAAGCGTACAATTTTGTCTGTGGGCAGTGGAGAGAGAGAGAGAAAGAGAGAGAGGAGTAGCGCGAGAATTTCCGGGCAAAACAAAATGGCGACCCACGTAGTTCGGCTCGATTCGGTTAGGCCACCTCTATTCTCACCCGGAGTGAGAATAGTGCAGGCGAGTCTTGTGGCTATTCTCACCCGGTGCGCGTTCACCAAATTTTGCGTTCACCCTAAACCACAGAATTCTACACTGTGATAACAGAAAAATTGTAGAATTCTGTGCCGTGAACAAACGTTCCATTACAACTGTAGCCTACTAAAAGCGTACAATTTTGTCTGTGGGCAGTGGAGAGAGAGAGAGAAAGAGAGAGAGGAGTAGCACGAGAATTTCCGGGCAAAACAAAATGGCGACCCGCGTAGTTCGGCTCGATTCGAAAAGTTAAATAGCCGTAGCATCTTTGTAGACAACCAAATTAATTTACTTTTGTTGTTTTAACATCATTTTTAAACTTTGTTTTGGTCAATTTGATCGTCCACACCGATAGACAGTATTCAGAAAGAGACGGAGAGAGAGAGAAGAGGGGAGGAGTTGGTCTTGCGAGAACTTCCGGGCGGGTGAGAATAGCCACTTTCAAAGTTAAATAGCCGTAGCATCTTTGTAGACAACCAAATTAATTTACTTTTGTGTTTTAACATCATTTTTTAACTTTGTTTTGGTCAATTTGATCGTCCACACCGATAGACAGTATTCAGAAAGAGACAGAGAGAGAGAGAAGAGGGGAGGAGTTGATCTTGCGAGAACTTCGGGCGGGTGAGAATAGCCACTTTCTAAAACATTACCAAAATTGATTAACTTTTTGAACTAAAGTTTAAAAATCTCTTGGCGATGTATTTCCCTGTCTCATACATTTCAAACGATGAAGAGAGGGAGCCAAAAGCTCAAGGCGAAAATGCGTGACGTCACGACTCTGCGCGATGTCACGGTGGAAGGGTTCAGCTAGGTTTTCGCGGATTTGGTTGATAAAAGGGTAAGACTACACTAGCCAAGGTAAGACTTCTACGATAACCATTTAAACGTTTTCTGGAAGAACAAAGAATGGTTTACCAACAAGGATAGTTTGAAAAAAATATGACGAGAAAATTTATCAAAAATCAATAGTTAAAAATTGTCTATTTTTCAACTTGAAATATTATATTTCGAGAGGCCACCTCTATTCTCACCCGGAGTGAGAATAGTGCAGGCGAGTCTTGTGGCTATTCTCACCCGGTGCGTGTTCACCAAATTTTGCGTTCACCCTAAACCACAGAATGCTACACTGTGATCACAGAAAAATTGTAGAATTCTGTGACGTGAAGACGTTCCATTACAACTGTAGCCTACTAAATGCGTACAATTTTGTCTGTGGGCAGTGGAGAGAGAGAGAGAAAGAGAGAGAGGAGTAGCGCGAGAATTTCCGGGCAAAACAAAATGGCGACCCGCGTAGGTCGGCTTGGTTCGGCTCGATTCGAAAAGTTAAATAGCTTAATAGCCGTAGCATCTTTGTAGACAACCAAATTGATTTACTTTTGTGTTTTAACATCATTTTTTAACTTCGTTTTGGTCAATTTGATCGTCCACACCGATAGACAGTATTCAGAAAGAGACAGAGAGAGAGAGAAGAGGGGAGGAGTTGGTCTTGCGAGAACTTCCGGGCGGGTGAGAATAGCCACTTTCATTTCGAGACTCATTAGTCGAACATCGACCTGGAAAGAAGCGTTTTGAAGGCCATCCACAGGTCTTTAAAGACATGTATCGGATTTGAATATTGGTCCCCTAAATTAAACAAAAATATGGGCAGTTTGAACCCACTGTCGCGATGAGACGTCATGTCCGGAAACAAAACCCTATGGGACTTTCCGAAGCCAAATGACGCTATAGTGTGAGCGCGTTCACTGATGAAGTGCCTAGACTATAGCCTAGTGTATTGAATAGTCAAAAAAATCTAAACTATAATATACTGTAGATTTTCATAGTTTCCATAGGCATAGATCTACCCTCGCTCTAAACTCACAAGTGTCAGGAAAGCATCTCGATTTTACTAGACTTCAGGCTTATATTTCAGTTTCCACAGGATGCTGATGTTTTCACTTTTCATTTCTTCCGCGAAATCATTATATTCTTGTTTTCAGAGTTAACACCCTTGCAAACTGGAGGAATGCAAAACTAAAATCGAAAAGTGTACGACATTAAAAAGTTAATATATATTATAAAATAATATTATTATATTGTAGATAATAATATATAAAGTATAATTACATACATGCATAAATAAAATAATATATAATATACATAATACATGCTTAATTTTTTCTTTTCTTCTTTCCTTGTTCAAAACGCACTTATATAATATATAATGATATTATTACACTGGAGTTTTTTTTTCTCTTTTTTTGCGACACGGATTATAAGGGAGAGGAGAGTTGCAATCAAGGACCTTACGACAAATGGACCCCCCCCCCCTCTCTCTCTCTCTCTCTCTCTCTCTCTCTCTCTCTCTCTCTCTCTCTCTCTCTCTCTCTCTCTCTCTCTCTCTCTTCGCGGCACCCCTCGCCGCACGCCCAGTGGAATTATAGGCCTAATAATAGGGCTGGGCAGTGGGCTACGGTATGGGAGGGAATAGGCCTATGTCAAGGAGCTTAGTTTTACTATTAATCTCCTTGGCCTATGTGTAAAAAAAAGAGGGGTGACGATTGTGGGGGCGGGCCTGGGGATGTAAAATGGAGACAGAAAAAGTAAACGAAATAGAGAGAGAGAGAGAGAGAGA
>NW_004798135.1:53266-64821 GCF_000002075.1 Aplysia californica | reverse complement strand
GGGGCTGTCTGAGGACTGTCTATGAACTTTATGTTTTGATCCCCATGTTGACAAGTCGTGATACACAGCTTTCATGTGTTAGGGCGTGCGTAAAGGACTAAAATATGTTGTCTTAGGTCGAGAAAGCATAGGTAAAAGGTCTTCACACAAGGACATTACGAATAAAGCAAAAGAGAGTCAAAATCAGCTTTAACTGATTGTTAACAATGATGTCTTTGTGAATGAACTATTGAACATAGTAATTTTGTTAACTTTTTTTTTACTCGAAGTGCACCCCCTCCAAAAACAACAACAACAACAAAAAAACAACAACAAACAAACGATTTTAACTATTGAAAAGGTAATAATGATTACCGTATCGCCTTTGTATTTTAAACTGAGATTTTTAAAAAATTCTAACTGTACTGATGTGCAAATACTATAGTCTTAATTGTTAGCTTGTGTTGTTGGGTTCCTTAGCTTATTGGTTACAATAATTTTTAAAGCGTTATATAATTCACTCATTGCTCCTCCTCTTTAGTCTACCGGCCAAGCATGTATATTGCTTTCCTTCATCTCTGACCGAAATCAATTACGCTGATATTCAGGTCGTAACCCATCATTGTGTTATAAACGCACCAATTAAAATCCGAAGAATGAAAGGCTAGCTCAACATTACACAAGGCGATCGGACAGTCTAAAATACAGGCGCAAAGTCTGTCTAGCAAATTCGGATGCACTCATCATGATAGATGGTCAGGGAAACAAAAGCACCGATGTGATCCTATCTGACGCGGCCCTAGCTGTTGGCCCTGCCTTCCGAATCACGCCTTGCTATAGTTCGATGTTCGGAGAAATCAAAGGCATCGAAAAGTTCACACCTGGGTGGGATCCTTTCATTATGTACCCAGTACCCAGCGAACATATTGTACCACTCATCGAGAAATTTAGGGCGGGGAGGTGATCGTACTAGTACGATGTGGATGATCTATGAAGGTATTTTTTGTTCAGCTAAACATGATGTGGGAACTTCAGACTCCAGATTGGGATCTTAGGGTTCACTTTTGCGTAGAAAATGTATTTATTTATTTATTTATTTATTTATTTATTTATTTATTTATTTATTTATTTATTTATTTCTATTTTTTTCTTGGGGGGGGGGGTATTTCTTCCGTGTTGTTGTTTTTTCAAACAACGGCATCTTAAGTGAATCATAAACGATGGGGAGTACATTGATAGATTAAACCGAATAGAGCACTGTCAAAGGGGTCTCAAACTCTTTCCACCCTGCCTGATCCGTTTCCTTTGTTTTTCTTTAATTAACAGAGAAGTTGTTCACCGTTGTTGTTAAGCAGATACTGAATTTAAAAAAAAAATGGAGCTACTATGACATCTACATTTAGACATCAGCAATAGTAATGAGATAAATGCGTTTTAAAACACAAAATAAGTCCACTGACTTGCCTAATCTCAAGGACCTCAGAATAAAACCCTCTTTCCTATCTAGATTTCAGTGCGAGAGTCGGGCAGCGCGGAGCGCAGGTTGACCATGGTTCCGCTGCAAGAGAGGGCGTCTTTGAGGCGTGGGTTGCCCCCCCCACAGAGCAGCCTCCATTACTGTTCAACCACCTTGGTAACAACCAATCTGCTTATTAAGCCAAACAAATACACAGGCCTACTATTTACAATATCGATTACTCGAGGTTATAGTCTACAGATCCCACAACTTCACCCGCTCCACCAATACATTACCTTATATTCACCCTGTGCGTGTGTGAATAACCAATGACTAATCTTGAAGAAAACAATTAACAGCACTGAAAATAGAAACTATTCTTCTTTTTTTTCTCCTTTAAAATAAAAAAAAAATCTCCCCATGAACGATAATTAACTTTCCTAAAAAATCTCACGAACCAAGTTTTTCAACTTCCTACCAGCTTTAATAGAAGGGCAAATGAAAAAGGAAGTGGATTATAAGTCAACAGACAAATCAATGGAAGGTGCTCAGCTGATTTTTTTCTCCCTCACTCTTTCGCTTTATTTAAAAGCTAGTGTAATTGTAAGTGGTTGCACCTAGGTCTGATTGCACCTAGATCTAGGGCAGATTTCCCTATGCGTAATTAGGTCTAGTACTAGTAGCGTTTTTATACAGGGGAGAAACCACTTTTCATGGCGCATCTTTCTAAAATGGACAATTAAAATGAAGGAAGTTTGGGGCTTTTGAAAATATAATGCTAATTAGACGTCGATATTGTTGTTATGAAAAAATAAATTTTAGTCAATTACATGTACTCCATAACTACGTCATGTAGGTCTATTTATTGTATACCTGACACAGCAAATCAGACAAAAGTTACACTGGCCAATGGATAGGCCTATATTGGCATACGATAACCGGTAGACCAAATTTTAATTACGTTGAAACACACTTTAAAAGTTAGTTAGTTTTTATTTTTATTTTTTTGTCTCTCTTTTAAAATTTCATTTTTTGGCATAATAGGCCTTTGCGTTTTTCTGTCATAAGACGGCAGAATTTGTATCATAGACATGGTCCGGTGCAATCACGAGTAGGCCTTACTATAGTGACAATTCATCTGCTTATCACATTCATAGAGAGATTATGGGGTGCTGGAAACCAAAGTGATACTGGAATTTGCTTTTTCTTAGGTCTAGTTTTTAAAATAATCACGTTTTCATAATTTAGAAATAATCAATTTATAGAACTTCGAACTAGCGGTGACTATACTTATTTGATTCGTTGTCTCTTGGCTTAGACGTAGTACCCATGAATTCAAGTTCTGGTATTTTTCTTGTAAAAAAACAACAACACTTGCTGAAATCTCCTCAATACAGAAAGCCTCACGACAGCGCTGAAGTCTCCTCTCTTGAGTACCGGGTAGTCCAAAATATCAGTCACGTGCAGAAAAGATACCTGAAATGTCTTCAGGAACATGTTCCCCGCGTTTATCACTCACAGATCCATATTCATAAGAACGTCCACATGATTACATGCAACCAGGTTGTACTTCATTGTAAACAATGGCCAAAAAATCTGCGTCATCTTTTCTTAATGCCCCCCCCCCCTTTCCCTTTACCAGTGGCAGTGGGTGGTTCTAAAAGTGGGTGGGGCTAAGAAATTAGGATAGGTTGAGATCAAAGGTGGTCGAGTTCAAAGGTAAAATTTTCTTGGTTCAGGGGACATTCTAGATATAGATCTAATAAGTGAGAGTATGTTTCATATGAACTTATGCAGTTGCACCTTTCGCAAAAAGACTTATCCTACCAAAAAAAATAAAAAAAATAAAATAAAATAAAATAAAATAAAACAACAAGCAGACGCACACATACAACATTATCTGGATTAAGCTGTGCGGTCGCAGAAAGCAAGACATTCCTAAAACGAGAGCCCACGAGCGTGTTTTGGTTACTGGGCAAGGAGGTGATTGTTGTAAGGTTCTTGTTACTAGGTCTCAGGGGGAAAGTGTGTCATGAACTCCCCCTTCCCCCGTTGTCTGGGCTGGCAGAGAACGAGCCCTCTCTGACAATAGTATCCGTGAACTCTTGTTTGTTTCCTTTACCTTTTTTTTTTTTCAAGAAGAGTTTCATTTAGAAAGGACAGTGGGAATATGCTCATCCTTTGCTGAACCCTAAACACATTTGATTGGCTGTTAGATAGTACAAGACAAGATGGGCCACTCAGCCTAAAAAGTGTCCGCAGGAAGTATGCTCTTTGTTTCAGATGGCGCTGCAGTCTGTTTTGAAGCTCTCTTTCGTTTTTTCAGAAGAAGAATAGGAATAGCACCTCCTTGCGTGCGCAGATCGACTGCTGTTCATCAGCAGTTCGGGTACGTTCAGTGCGGAGTTTTAGGTTAAAAATTTTTTTTAATGACCTCTCGTCCTTCATTCTAAAGTCAAATTAAACGAAGAAAAACCATCTCCTTTTCCTCTGGAAGAGGTTTTTTGTCAGCGTAACCATTTTTAAAAAGCGTTCTTCCGAAATTTATCCCAAAACTTGCTTGTTTCACTTTGATTTTTTAAAACTCAAGTAGGGTAACTCTGTTCGCAAAGAGTGCGCTTTTGTGAAGAGGGCGCCACCAAATTTTGAGGACACTTTTTTAATTGGTTCAAAGAGAGAAGTGGCCCATCTTGTCTTGTACTATCTTTGCTATCGATGTAAGTGGTGGCTACAGTGATTGGATGATCGAGCAAATGCGTGTGTTCACTGTAGGCAACAAAAGGCGGATGCGGAAGATTCTGAAACAGTTCAAACGTTTCAACTGATTATTTCGTTTATTAGAAAAAAAACCCTTTCATTTATGTAAGGCGGGGCTCAAGCCATTTAGCCCTTCAATTCGCCCTGTCACTACCCATTACACTCTCAACAATAAAGTTCCATGGCTGGAGCCTTAAGCCCGACAATTGAGCTTTATAATTCGGCAGCACTAAAGTGTCTGAGAATTAAGATCCTTCAGTCCAAATCTGACCAGATCTATCATATCTGGGGTTTTGTTGCTTTAAAAAATGAATGAAAATCGAGATCATTTGACGTTGGTGCTTCAGCCTGTTTTCCAGGCGAATCATTTCACCCTTCTTTCAATTCTGTAGGCTAAAAATCATTACTTTGCTCTTCTGATTTCCCTTAAGTTCTTTTTTAGTTGGGTGCATTACAGATGTATAATTGTCATCTGAATCAAACTGTTGCCACAGAAAGGGACAATGACCCCCCCTCCCCCGCATTGTAAAATTTGGCGAAGGTTTGTGACACGGGCACTGCAGCATGCATTGGCAACCAAACTTCTGTTCAATTACCAACTTAGTAACAAAGAAACAGTGAAAGTTTGATACTGTTCTCCTTTACGCAGCCGACATATATTTTGCCGCGAATACATGTACAACATTAACTGTCAGGATTTTTACCCAATGATAAGCACAGAGTGAAGTAGATATCTAATCTGTTTCTGGTTCTGAAACACTCTGTATGTTGAGTGGAGACAAATAGGGCACCATGAACTATCCATGGCGCATTGACGGTGAGTTGGACTCAGAAATGAGGGGGGAGGGGAGGAGGGGGGTAGAGAAACGCTTGACTGTCTTGTTTCTGAGACGTTTTCTGATTGTTGATTTTCACTCACGTACTACTATTGTGAGTATGAGAGGGTGAGAAGAGGGGTGAGAGACTCTTAAGCTCTCGCATGTTCGTGGTTTAGAGGTAAGGTCTTCGCCTCGATCTCAGTCAACAGATCCCGGGTTCGATTCCGGACAGCGATTGACATTTTCTTCTCTAAAATGTTCTAATTTCATCAGTTTTTCTGCTCTCTAAATAATGTTCTGCCATAATCTGCTTTCCAGTTCGCTTTTTGTCTTATGACCCGCCCCCCTCCTCCCGTCCCACCACCTCGCTCCTTTTCGCCCTTCAAATGTTAAAGTATCCCACGCGCGCCCAGAGACAGAGAGAGAGGGGGGGAGAGACAGAGAGAGAGAGGGGGAGAGAGAGAGAGAGAGAGAGAGAGAAAGAGAGAGAGAGAAAGAGAGAGAGAGGGAGAGAAGAGAGAGAGAGAGAGAGAGAGAGAGAGAGAGAGAGAGAGAGAGAGAGAGAGGGAGAGAGAGAGGGAGGGAGACGGAGAGCGAGCGAGCTGCCTGTTTTTTTTCCTTTCCTCTTTGTGGAAAAAAACATTTTCTTAAATTCTTTTATTACTTTTATTTTCCAAAGAAAGTTGCAATGAAGACAGACTATCATGGAAAGAGGACAAGGAAAGAGAGGGAAGAGAGGGAGAGGGAGAGGGAGAGAGAGGGAGAGGGAGAGGAAGAGAGAGAGAGAGAAAGAGAGAGAGAGAGGGAGAGAGAGAGAGAGAGAGAGAGAGAGAGAGAGAGAGAGAGAGAGAGAGAGAGAGAGAGAGAGAGGGAGAGCGAGCGAGCTGCCTGTTTTTTTTCCTTTCCTCTCTTTGGAAAAAATACATTTTCTTAAATCCTTTTATTACTTTTATTTTCCAAAGAAAGTTGTAGTGAAGACAGACTATCATGGAAAGAGGACAAGGAAAGAGAGAGAGAGAGAGAGAGAGAGAGAGAGAGAGAGAGAGAGAGAGAGAGAAAGAGAGAGAGAGAGAGAGAGAGAGAGAGAGAGAGAGAGAGAGAGAAAAGGAGAGAGAGGGAGAGCGAGCGAGCTGCCTGATTTTTTTTTCTTTCCTCTCTTAGGAAAAAATACATTTTCTTTTATTTTGCAAAGTACAAGACAAAACAATTACATATACATGTTGGTAGGTGTTGAACACGTCGATATGAAAGGCCTACGACGCAACAGATTGCAATCACAATTGAAATGCACATCCAAAAAGCTGGTGTGTAAAGTGTAAATTAACGAAGCATAGGAGTCCTTTCGTTTGTTTCAACAGTGTGGTATTCTTGTGATTCGCCACTGCCTATGGCTGATTCTTTGTCGAGACTCGTGTTGTCTGCATCACGGACTTGCTTTGGCAGATGGCCGTTGCTAGGAGGATGAGTAGAAACTGACTCCAACTCCAACCCATCGTTGTCGTAGCAGATGCTTACGTCGGAACTAGCCTTTCCCTTCTTCTCTAGTAGTGTCACGCCAAGGAGTCCAGTGAGCACCGACATACAGCCGATTATACTATGTGACCTAATCGGGGCTGATTCCTGTCAGAAAAAAAACAAACCAAAACATTGCTTTGATTAGATTGCGAATTTGTGTTTGGTTATCCATTCACTAGAAACTGTTTTCCAGCCCGATATAATATTATGCTATGCAGTTTTATTTCACTGACTTACATTGTGCCAAGTAGGTGTCTGCCCAAGATAGCATTTGACCTGGAAGAGAATAATTTAACAGTGCCAGTGCGCGCTGTGAACATCGGCCAAAAAATCTTGTCTTATGGGGCATTGAACACAAGAAATACGGGGGTTCCGGTGTGAACGAAAAATAAATTATGGGAATACCATTGAATTATAGAACACTACCGGTTTATTTTTAAAGAAACTGAGCGAAACCGTTGAGAAGATTGCAGGCTACCAACAAATTCAGGGTGATATGGAACAAGGCTACAATACCGATAGAAACAATATTTTATTTTTTATTAAGAACTGTCAAAACTTAACTAAGATTTTAACTTCGAAACTGTGACTGCACAGCCTATGTTGCTTCAAAAACTGCTGTTCAGTTACAGATAATAAATACATTAGTTCCACTTTTTTGGTCCCGTGGGGAAATTTAGTTCACAATGGCGTATATTACTCATAAATTATACAGGTACATAATATTCTCAAACACACAGAAAAAGTGGACGTCAGTCATGGGAAATATTATTTCTTTTTCCAGTAGTAAGAGTTTTACGGCATTTACAACACAAACAGGTCATATAAATGCCGAAGATTAGCCGGTGTTACAAGAGAGTAATATACAAACAAAAAAGAAGGAGAGACACGGACAATTTTATGAAAGAAGAAACTGCCGACACCAGAGTAACCGCCAACCATCCACTTCAAAAGAGCACCCTCCTAATTTACAGTAGATCTAGTTCGTTTTGAGATAAGATTAGCAGTTTTTTAAAATTTGATTCCTTGCGCGTCCACATAAATTTCATGCCAAGGATTGTGACCATAATCTTCAACCTCAACAAAACGAAAAAACTATACAACTTTTTTGTGTAAATATTGTCCTCGACAATGAAGTTTCGCGTGCACACAACATTTGGAAGTCAAAAGAAATTTGTCTGATATTCATTTTAGATAATTTCCCACAATAGTTTTGCTCTACATAGCGCGTTAAAAAAGACCAAACCCATTTAGAGCTATGTCCCCATATTTGTAGCATGACGTACGTTGTTGTACTAGTTCGCATTAGGCCTACCATTGGGTGTTACAATAGACAACAAACTCAACTGGCGCGTCCAAACTTCTCTCTTGCATAAGAAAGAGAACAAAATACTTTTTTTTCTAAGAAAGCTCATGTATTTTTAAGTTGATAAAACGTCGATGTCCATATTCTATCATTCAACCACAGAAAGTATGATCTATTTTTGTATATCAGCATGGGCCGGGAACACGAGACACAACAAGAAAAAGAAAAATTAAATCGACTAATACAGAAAGCATGTAAAATGTCAACATTTACATTCCCCTACTTGGATGAATTGTACATAACAGCTTGCACTAAAAAAAATAGTTTCATCTTTTTAGACAACAAACATCCTTTGTTCCCTCAAATAAAAACATCAGTCAGAAGTAAAAGACCTAGGCTTCTTATCTGTAACAGTAACAAAGAAAGATACAGAAGGTCATTTTTACCATCATCCATCAAAATTCTTCCATCTTAACCATTTTGTATAAGTATTCATACGACCTTAGAGCAAGCATCAGAATAACATTGAGTATGTGTCTAGCTTAAGATGACTATTGTTATAATATTGCTGCTCATTTATATTATGCATGTGATTGTAAGCCTGCATGTATGTGCATTTGTGTGTGTGTGTGTGTGTGTGTGTGGTGAAACACCAAACCAATGCGCCAGAATCTGGACAATAAAGACGTACCTTATCGTATCTTATCTTATCTTATCTTATTAAAAGTCCCAACAATCGCGCCATATTACAAGCTACAGAGTAGTCTAACAGGACAACAGAAGTTTACAGACAGTTTTCTCAAGTTTCCTTTCCCTGCTGAGATCATGGTTAAGATAAGTAACGAACAAAGAGCTTTTAATAGTGAACATTTCCTCACTGCCAACTCATTTCGTACGTTTCGCACAAGGTACGGTAACAAAATTAAAGTGCCTTTAATGCTTTCCTTGATGTCAAGGGTGGAAATGGTCCATCAGTTAGGACCTGCAGAGAATCAGAACAAAACATTCCCAGACAAAAGGACCATTTGAGGTTAAACACACGCTGTTGTCACCACTTTTAACGTCACCAGGGTGCCGAATTCGGAAGATGAGCCCCATGAGACGTCTGTCCGTAGACGATGTCTGCAGCTAGGACTACCCTACAACTCAACGGTCCGCATTTTCAAGGCAGATCTTTATCTACGATTACCATTTTCCTGTTTGCGAAGCTGACATGAATCAGAGGATAGCAACGTGTTCATGATTCCCCGATCGTCTAGAAAAGCGTGAACTTTCCTCTATACGGGTATTTATCTTTGTCGGGATACTACTTAAAAATCAAGTAAAAGTAACTAAATTAGGACGTTTATGTTGATATTTGTTGTTATTTTGATGTTATCAGTTGTTATTTTGTAGTTATCAGTAGTGACTAATAAGAAAAGATAACAGCAAATAACAGCTGATAACACAAAACTGCTTTGATTCCAGCCTCAAAAATCAATATTCATGTGGTCAACCAGGCCCCTACTTTTTGAGCACAACTCCGAGCAACTACCAGAGGTAGAATATTCTTCAGCGATGACCGGAGTTGCGTCCCTTCTTTTTGGTTTCCCTTCAAATTGAAAGTAAAATCGAAAGTAACAATTTATCGGAAAAAGCAACTAAATTAGGACGTTTGTGTTGATATTTGTTGTTGTTTTGTTGTTGTCTGTTGTTATTTGTTGTTATCAGTTGTTATTTGTTGTTATCAGTTGTATATATAATTTGGTGTTGTCTCGACAAAGATAAATACCCCTTTAAAAAAAATTTACATTCAAATCGAACGTCACATCGAAAGTAACAATTTATCGAAAAAAATTAATTAATTAGGACGTTTGTGTTGATGTTTGTCGTTATTTTGTTGTTATCCGTTGTTATTTGTTGTTATCAGTTGCTGTTTGTTGTTATCTCGACAAAGATAAATACAGCAATTTGGCAAGTTCAGTCGCAGGATATATCAGGATCTCCCACATTAACTCATGTAATAAATTAATTTTCTCCCTCAGAATCTCATGGGCATTGTTTTCTTCTATTTTCTGCCCCTGGCTGTCTTTGACTTCGTAACAACTGTTCCACTTCTAGATCTTTTAAAGTTATTTCTCTTCGCGAACGTCTTTCATTATCTCCTCCCAACGCAGAAACTCAGACGAGCGTGCACACATATACAAACACACCAAAACACGCATTTAAGCCCACGTGCTTATTAAAATTACAAATGAAAAAATGAAGAAAAAGAAAAAATAGACGTTACCTCAGGTAATGAGAACCCACTGGTTTGAAAAACCTGGCGCTGTGATAGAAGACTTACCAGGTCAATAATGAAGGGCGCTAAGATACCACCAAAGCGGGAAAAGCTGTAACACCAACCGAAACCTAGTGTCCTGTGGAAACCAATTAAGGGGGGGGGGTAGGGGGGATGTTATTGTGAGAGGTTAAAAAGACAAAAAAAAAGCACCGGATCAGACAAACAGACAGACCGACCGACCGACCGACCGACAGACAGACAGACAGACTGACAAAGAAAGAGTAAGGCAAATAAAAAGAACAATTGCGTAAATTGATTTGAAACACCGCGAATAATGATATTTAAGACTCCTCATGCAGTTTGATATTTTTATGAGTATAGAGAACCCGTGAAAGTAAACAAACCTGTGCTACTGCTTAGGTAATGTAGCCTACTCGTAACTTTCGGGAAATCGAGGAAATTCAGATTTCCAAGCTTTGACAAAATTGTACATTGTATTTAACATCTTGAAAAGATCAAGTTCGTAAAAAAAGTAATTGAAATGCTTCCAGGAACCAGTACATCTTTTAATACGCTCTCCGGACTGACGATAAATTCTACTAGAGAATGATGTTTTAAATTTGGAACTATTTTATCGGTTGATTCTGGATGCCATTTTTAAATCTTCTGTACCACAGTCACCGGTGATACCACAACACTACAACTCCCTTCATCCTCATCTTCGTCCTCCTCCCCCTCTCCTCTTCCTCCTCACTCCACTCCTCGTCTCCCCCTCCTCCTCCTCCTCCTCCTCCTCCAAATTGCCCTTCTCCTTCCCTGTTCATTATTCATCATTGCTGTGAACGAAAGCTAAGTTAGAAAGGAAAGTTGTGGATATCACATTTTTATATGACTAGAAATAATACGATCGAAGAAAAGAACTATGGTCGTAGGCCTACTGAAAGAGTTCAACGTTTCGCCTTTTGGGCTTCCATGGGAGTGACATCATCATCATCATCATTGTTTGGAAAGCAGAGTACGAGGGAGAGTCTTGTTTGAATTTCCGAAAAAATAGCATAACAATATAAAATGTTTAAAATTTGTTTAATAGACACAGCTCAACGTTTCGCCTCGTGGGCTTCCTCAGGAGCAACTGAGAGAAAAACTAAATGAGCGCTGTATAGATCTGCTGGCTGGGAACTGGGCCTAATGAAGAGGGTCTTAAGATTACGTGTGGTTACAGGCTAGACTGAAGTGACTAAGAGGGAGCCAGGCCAATGGGCTAATTATATAGAAATTGATGCTAGTCTAGCAAGAGTATCAATTTTATCTCTACGAGAGGCTGACAGGAAGTTAATTGTGTGAACGTGGGGGTGAAAGAGAGAAATTTTTGGGCGTACTTTATTGAGGCATCCCAGTTGGAGGTAAAAAGGAGGGAGACAGAAGAAGTGTGTGTGTGTGTGTGTGTGTGTGTGTGTGTGT
>NW_004798135.1:51070-52840 GCF_000002075.1 Aplysia californica | reverse complement strand
CCCACCCACCCACCCACCTACCTACTTACCTACCTACCTACCGACCTACCTACATACATACATACATACGTACATACGTACATACGTACATACGTACATACATACATACATACATGTATATCTACCGTGTTGCAAAAGTTCTGTCACACCCATTTTAAAAGTACAATAACTCATTCACTATTCAACATAGCCATGAGAAATTTGGTACACATGATCTTTATTCATTTTCTGCCACCATGACATAATAAAAATTGACCAATGGTATTCCTTATTCAAGGTCGATAATTTTATACGGACTGACCCTGGCAAAATCCAAATCAAAGTTTGCTCGGTATTGTATGTGGCCTCTTCCAGCTTGATTTACTGATACAAAATGTCTGTTCACTGAGTGATGTACATGCAATGTACTTATGGTTGCCTGAGGAATCACCTGCCATTGCTTGTGATGTGTACCCTTCAGTTCCTGACATGTTTGTACAGAGTGCAGCCTGTTTCTAATCGTCCAGTCAAGGTCATCTTACAGATGTTCTTTTGGGTTAAGGCTTGTTGGTCTTACACGCCAGTCCAGAACAATGATTTGATGAGTTTAGAAGGAGTTTTGGCTAATCACGGCCGCGTTGGGTCGGGCGTTGTCTTGTTAGCACATTCCATCAAATCGTTCCATATTGTGCAGTCAACGTGACGATGAATTTCGTCAGAATTTCGTCACGATACCGTCGTCCTTTGATGTTGCTTTGAGAAGTGACCACATGTGTACGATAAAGAACAGAGAATTCACCTCACACCATCACATTTCAGGCACCAGATCGGTCCACTTTGGGGACGTTGGCTTTGGGAAATCTCTATCCTCTTCTTTTAAACACTTTTTCTCTTCCATCAATACGACGAATTAAAAACCCGAACCATTGCTTAATGGAACACTTTACCAATGTCCTCAGTTCCATCGACGATGTTATTGTGCCCAAATTTGGCGGTTTGTTCAATGAAACAGGGTAAGAATGGCTCCACATAAAGGACGACAATCCCGTAATCAACGATCATACAAATGTCTAATAATGTTGTTTTAAGACAGTCCGATGTACCTGATTGCACTTGATTGGAACGAGTTTCGAGCTTGGCTTTTGACAATAAACCACATCTGACGTTGAGTTGTCGCCCTTGGTTGGCCAATAAGTCTAGGTTTGTCTTTAACAGTTTAGTGGTGTTAAAAAGTTTGTTCAAGGGTTAGATTGTTCTTCTGCACACATTTACGTGTCTTGCAACAGAAAAAAATCCAATTGAAGAATTTATCATACACAAAGCTACTTTATTTTCTACATTTGTCCGTTTTGTTATTTTGAAAACAGGTGAACAAATAACCCATCTGTTAAAAATCACGGTATGTTATAGTGTGTAAGGTGTGTTTACACTCTGTCTGCGTGATTTAAAGCAAATTTTGTGTGTAGGATTCGTTGATTTTAACCTACACATTGAGAAATCAAAACCAACACTTTGCTCGTGTACTACTTCCGGTTTAGGATTTTTTTCGTCTGCTCATGCACGTGGAGTCTCATAAGTCATACAAGTAATACTTTTTCATTTTTGCTGCAATTTTTACGCTGTAGCGAAAGTCATCGTAGTATATTGGGTGTGACAGAACTTTTGCAACTCGGTATATTATACTCGGATACATACGCGTATGCATATGCATACTAGTAGAAATAATATAAATTATTTATGCATATCTATGTGAGCAAATTTGTGTTTGTGTGTGTTTGTGTGTGTGTGTGT
>NW_004798135.1:48079-49455 GCF_000002075.1 Aplysia californica | reverse complement strand
CATCATTATCATTATCATTATCATTATTATTACTATTGCTTAGAAAGGCACATTAAAACATACTACCGGAGCTCACACAAACATAATATTGTCATGCTGAAACTCGTACTTAAAATAAGCAAGTAAAGAGAAACGATTTTCGAAATAAAGCATGTCAATTACACCCTGCCAAACATGCTGAACATAATATACTGGTGGGGAATTGATACACATTGAACAAGCTTTGTTGTTATGTGTCGCTTGGGATAATCCTAAGTTCAACGCAAAGAGGTAATATTATTATTATTATTGTATTGTTTTGTAACCTCTTTGGTTCGAGGCAGACGAAGATTACTTTCACTTTGATAGAAGTTGACTTAAGTTTGATTCCTAGCTATATTTGTGTCCAGTAGTAGCTACATACTTTCTGTACCATCATCACCGTGATGATAGGTATTATCATTATCTCTTCAAAGTTTGTCGTCGATGTCATCCTGAGCACCCGCAGCAATATCACTAACAGCAGCAGCATCTGTAGCAATTCCATAAAATCCACCATCGTCCACTGACAGCAAACTTACCTACACAGAATATGGAGACAAGCGCCAGAACACAATTTATAAAAGAGAAACTAATGATGGTCCTTTTCCTCCCGAGCCTGAAACGAAAAAAAAAATAACATGAACGTGTTTTTTATAATAGGGACATAAAACTGAACATGAAACGTTTGCTTTTGTCTGTGCATGCATATATTATTGTAATTCTTGCAGACGCAAAAAGAAAAGTTCGGAATGTTTCGACCTGTTTGATGGTTTTTATTGACCATCAAAACGGCTTTAAATGATTGTCATGAAACTTCTAAATGGATGTAAGGATGCTCCATTCGCGAATTATCTAAAACAAAGTTATGCCAATATTACGTTAAAAGAAAAATTCTCATTTTATATTTTAAACTTGTCGAAAAGGTTGGGAAAAAATATTTGTGATATATTAATAGTTAAATGACCTAAACAAAATACATACCAGCTTAATAAGGTCAACAATAGTTTTGGTTTTTCTTATAATTGCATGCTTTGCATCACGAATCATTTGACGTGCCTGCTGTAGGTAACAATAAATGATAATATCTTTAGAAGAGATATTGAATAAATTTAAACATTGAAAAATTTCTAATACCAAATATTATTATCTTAATCCATATATGACCTCTACTCCAAAGTCACACACAAGCAGATGTGATTTGTATGAATACTGACTTGTTAGCAAAAACCCCGGATAACGATGAGCAGACACTGTCTAAAATGGCGGTGATGGCAAAGTTCAGGCTCACGTTGCCGTTCAACTCCGACAGACGGAAGGTCAGACCCTGGAAGACTATACCGACGGAGGTCCTGGCG
>NW_004798135.1:46572-47934 GCF_000002075.1 Aplysia californica | reverse complement strand
AGAAACAAGTGCTACTACATCAAGTGAGTTTTAAAAACCTTACAAATTAAGCTGCTTCGTACAGGAAAACGTTTAGATAGAATACTTGTATTTATTGTGGTATGCTGAAGATCTTTTCATTATTTAATTATTAATTTGGTTGAGATTGTACATAATATATTTTACAAAAGGTCTTCATGAGTAAGCTATAGCATCCTTTTGTTATTTTACTGCAGTCCGTCACCTTACATTTTGTCTAGTTAAGTTTCATTCAACGCCCAAATGTTGTATATTTTAAAAATAATATCGGTCTTTTTGGCATTGTTGTTGCTTTTGATTTCCTTTTTCCTTTACCCCCACCCCGACCCCCACCCTTCCTCCTGTCCACCTCCTCTACCTCCTCGCCCCTCCTCTTCTTCCTCCCCTTCCTCTCCTCCTCAGCTCTGCCCCCTCCTCATATCCCTCCTTATTTTACGGTGTAACAGAAGTGTTTGATCATATGTATATCACAACAGTAATGAACTGAATATCGCACAGCATAAACCATAAACATGAATGAAACTGTCCTCTTCATTTGCTGAATTTTCAAAATACCCGTACTACCATTTATGCAGTGTGTTAGGTTTCGTCAATTCTTTAGTTAGTCAAAATGAAATTCAGTTCTGCCATTTCAGTCCAGTTCAAATTATTTATTTTCAGTCCTATTCAACCTAGACCAATTCAACTCTGTTCAATTGAATATAAAGATTCAACCAACCCAGTTTCATTCAATACTGTCAAATTCATATCAATTCAAATAATTCTTATGCAGTTCATCGATGTTTAATTAGTGAAGCCGGCAACATACCAGAGAAGTTGTAGAGTGATGGTAAGACGGGCAAGATCCCAGGTCTTATACACCTCCATGAAGCTAAACACACCATGACATTCCGCACCTGTGGGCTTTTCTTGATCCTTGACCTCGTTAAATACTTCCTATTTTAGATTGAAGAGAGAAAAATACCTCAATCAAAGCCTTCTGATTATGCGTGGTTGATGGTGAGGTGAAATTTGATATAGGGTGTGTTGAAGACCCTGGTGGAAAAGTTGCGAGATGAGAATATTGACAGGGAGACAGCAGAACACGACGCAATCATCAGGACGCGGGAAATGGGGATAGAGAGTGGAGAAGGAAGAAAGGAACGATGATCTGGAAAGGAAAGACGTCGCCATAATCAAACAGCCACTGGAACGATCAGTATGGATGCCTTGTGGGCTTTGGTGCTGAAAGGAACTTAGCACTTATGGACCTGTCCGGTGTGCAATGACGTAGTTGCCCAGGACAGGTAATACAGATACGTGTAATACATGTAGCCTACTGAGCAGATAAAACTGTAATTCTTG
>NW_004798135.1:42130-44102 GCF_000002075.1 Aplysia californica | reverse complement strand
CCCCCGCCAGGGCAGTGCCACTGACTGAAGCGTTCTTTAGGCAATTCCCAAAGGGGGAGGGGGTATTAACACGTTCTTATGCACAGTAGAATTGTAAATGGGCTGATTTATCAATGTCATGCTCATACTGTGCTGGATTAACATAGGGGAACTGCTGCTTTTTCTTTCCTCATCCTTACTGTTGTCATTTCCCCTCTACTTCTTTTGTATGTTTGTCTCATATCAATATGAGTATTGATGTTCACCTGTGCCTAGTCACCAACAAAAGCTTCCAATGATAGAAACGGTAATGTCGTGTCGCAGACATGAAAAAAAAAATAATCCAAAAAGCAGACAACTGGAACTGGTAGAGGAAAGGGAAAATCATGGGGTGCGTATGTGTGTCTGTGTGCTTTTGGTAGAATGCATCGCTTGTAGTTGGGAAAAAAAGTTGCATTTCCTTTACTAGGCGAAATTTCTTTTCGTTCACCAACCCAGCAGAAGTCGTTGTGTTGGAGGAAAATATCTTTCCCATTTTTGCAATGAAATTTACTGTTGTTACCAACACACATGTGGTGAACAGCCGGCCGGCTAGCCATAGGGGGGGGGGGGGGATTAGGGATGAACCAATACATTTAAACTCGGGATTTAAGAAGTCACATTTTCTTCAAGGCTTTTACTGAACGTTCTAAGGAAATCATGTCGCCGTTTCGGTATTTCCATTTAAACACTTATTATGTTATATCCAGGTGCGAGCTGGATGTTGAGGAAAAATCTATTCAACAATGAAAGACATTATCCCCCCCCCCCCCAAAAAAAAAGAAGAGAAGTAAGCAGTATCTCTGTTTTAAAAATCATTCTCATACGAGCTTTGAAGTGGATTCACCAAGATTAAAAATATGTGCCTGCTATCTTTTGTGACCTTAACTTGGTGCAACAGTGTATGTTCCCTTGAGACTTGGAAGTTACGATTTTTCTTAATGAAGAGTTATTAGGAAGTGATGAGCTATATATATAGTTCAAAAACTGTAAGTTAAGGGGCCACTTGAACTAGTGAATTAGGAGCGATTAGTTTTGCTTTGTGTAAGAATCGTAAAAACCATATTAATGGTCTTAGCTAAAGCCAAGGTTTTCAACACCACCTAGCCATGTGTTCCATCCTTACATAAAAGATAAGAAGACTGGCAAGCTGGAGAGAGTAGGTATTAAATAGAGGGCTCTCCAGTGTGGAAGGATGTACCACTGGATACTTATTGCCACTCGGAGCAGGCCGATCACAGGGATAGCAGTAGGCAGGGCGCGCCAGCTCGTGGATAGGAACTCGATAGTGAAAGGTAGGCCAATGGTGTTTATAGCTCCATTCGTCATGCCCATGAAGAAGCTGAAATAGAAAGCAGGCCACGGAGATTGATATTGTTGGTTAAGGTTACCTGTTGCTGACCTTTTTTTTAAAATCTGCAAAACATTAATTGAGATAGGACCCTGTCCATTGAACTGCTCACAATGAAAAATTACGTAGAAGTGTTCTCGCAATATAACTAGTGTCCGTTGATTTGTGGCCTTACAACTATCGTTATCAAAGAACGTTGCTAGCAGTACAAATACCTTTTCATGTACTACATGTACTACTTTCTGTTAATACTTTGCAAGCACACCTCCACTGTTGCCATTGACAGTTACCATAAAACACCGTAGCCTCTTCGACATTTATGAACAAAAGCTTCGAATGTACAGAGCTGCCCAAAGCGAACGTAGCCTTTGTCAGAACGACGCCACCGTGACAAGCAGCACAGCCCAGTCTAACCCCAGACCTGATCTGACCATCAATGATTTATTTATAGAGGCACCAGCCATCCATGTCCAGGTGCTGTTTTAGCCTCTTTTTCCTGTATTCGGATTAATAATATCTTTTTGCCAATTTATTGGTTCCGCTTCTATGTACCCCATATCAATGGTTCTCAACCTGGAAATCGCCTATAATTCGCTGTAATTG